>NC_091750.1:30895928-30946428 GCF_043380555.1 Nothobranchius furzeri | reverse complement strand
TGGGGTGTAGGGTGGGGGTTAGATTCTAGGTTTGGTTAGGGTTAGAGCGAAAGATCAGGGTCCCAGGCTAAAAATAAGATAAATAGGTGGCATTGACAGACCTCTATAGTTTAAAACATTATGTATCACCTTGTCCTGAACGGCCCAGGGCCTTGGTTAGGGTTAGAGCGAAAGGTCAGGGTCAGGGGCTAAAAATCAGATACATAGGTGGCATTAACAGACCTCTATAGTTTAAAACAGTATTTGCAACTCCATACTAAAACCATGTCTGTATTTCCTTCTATGAGCGGCGTTAGTTAGGCAAACCCAGAAAATCTTGTAATTGTAATAACCAAGAAGACATCTTTAGAACTAAAAAAATAAAAAAATAATCCAGCAAAATTGAAGAAATCCCAGACAAACATCATAATCCTGTAATTTATATCAACCTTAAATAACACAAAAGATCACTCTCTCTATAAAGGCAAAGGAAGGGAGATGAATCATAATAAGTTATTGCAGGATTTAGGTTTGGATCTTAAAATGAGTGTATAAGGAAGTGTAAATTTGGATCAATCTCATTTATTCCAAATCTTGACACATCATCAGTAGTGTGCCTTGGGATCAACAGATCGTTTCGGCCTTTTAAACACTATACGATCCTCCTCCAAGGTGGCCCGACGAGGTGATCATTCTCGCCGTGTGTCAGACTAAATTTTGAAAAACATCCAAAAGGGATTTATGGCCAGCTCCTGAGAGCATCAGTCACAAGTTGGTTATGTCACCATGTAGTTATGAAGCCATGTATGTCTGGCCTTCTTTGTGCACTTAAGAATCAATTTCTCTTATTATATTTGCAATTAGAGATAGGACAATATTAGCCATCAACTTCTTTTCTCATTCATTACCAACAAGCTGTTGTTAAATCAACTCATACCTTCACCATTGGGGCTTTATGAAAATCAGAAATTAAACAGTGTTAGCCATCCACTTCATTTCTTATTGATTCCAACAAGCTGTTGTTAAATCAAAACAAACTCTGCTGGTGCTGTATGAAAACCAGAAATTGAAGACTTATAGCCATCAACTTCTTTCCTTAATCATTTCCAAAAACTATTGTTAAATACACTCATGACGTCACTGCTGACACTCCATGAAAACCAGTAATTAGAACTAAAAACCTTTATTGTTGGAAATAGCCATTCATCATTACATTCAGTATTCTAACGGTTTTTTTTTTTTTTTTTTTTTTTTTTTTTTTTTTTTTTTTTTTTTTGTTATTATTAGAGTCCCAGTCAGCAAAGCAAAAAGCTGAACTTAAAGACTAATAAAAAACCTCCTGTAACCGTATTAAAAGAGGATGAAAAACCAAAATCAATATCCTTTACTAATAAAAACCAGGTAAGAATTAATTTTAAAATTAAATATTGTATCCAAAACATCCACGTGTTCAAAGAGCACCCAAAACATTGAATCCTAACCCTAATAAGGCTAGCACAAAAGGATCAGCTGTAATTGTGATAAAAACAAAGCAATGATGTATAAACTAAATGCCCCAGTAATTTGAAACCTCCTATCGTCAATCACATATTATAGTTCAAATCCAAAACATCATCTATCAATAAGTCTGCTTTTAAAATCCAGTAAAGTTCTGCTCCGTTTTTTTTAAAAAAACAGCCAAACTACCCGTCATTGAAACTGTAGACCAATCTGACAATCTTAAACCCATAATCCAACTACGCTGATTTAATGGGAAGGATTTATCCTAAACAAACTCGGTGTCCCAGAATGAACCGTCAAAGATGTTTAAATTCATCCAGAACCATGTCAGAAACACGCAGCAAACCCCGGTTCTAATCCAAGCGCATTACGCGTGCCATACCCGCTGAAGGACAGAAATTAAACATTCCACTTTCATCAGGATAAACTAAACATCAGAAACCGTTAGAGAAAACCAGAAAATAGCTTCATACCTGTAAACCAGTCTACGTTATGGCCTCCAGTTGGCTTTGCTGCGATCGGATGTCAGCTCAATATTCACGCTCCCAACAGTTTAACCTGTGGTTTTTTTTAAAAAAACAACTAAATGTCCTGTGATAGGGTGACAGAATAATGCGTCGTCAGTCTTTAGCAAGCTACTCAATATTTACCGTATTAGGGCGTCAAGTAAAAATCCTTCTGAGCGACAAGCTGCGGTCATCTGCTGATGCGTCCAGCGATTTCTCCTATGAACGGCAGACAAGCTGTTCGTTCTCCCTCAGCTAACCATCTGACTGGGCTTCAAGCTTTATAGGGAGACCTAAGTAAGGTGGAGACGTCCCGGCTACCCAAACAACAAAATTTTTTTTAAAAAACACTCCTTAACTTCACAAAGGCTTTAAATGTCCAAAGAATAAAATACATCTCAAAGTGTGCTCAACCTATTCACAGAACCTTCACATCTGCATAACAGACCAGGCTAAGAGGGTGCCGGCAGTCCTCCCCCCTGCTGAGACTCCAGGTGGATGACATGGAAAAAAACCAGTAAACAACTATATATAGGCAGTTTTGAGGAATTAAACTCAATTCTATTCCCTATCCCGGTTCTCAAAGAATCTTATATGCCCTTTATCCTCAGGTTTAGTAAAAACTGGAAAACCAGCGTGTATTTAAACACCTGACTTGGGATAAACAAAATGTCATTAAATGACTATAATAATACCAAGTGGGTATCCTTGAGGCCTCTGAAACCGTAATATAATAACGAATTTAAAGTATTCAACATCAAACTCCATTACCATTTGTACATTTTAATATGAACCAACAGAAATAAGGCTTAATCCTTGTTTAAGGCTTGAAATCATCTACAGTTCCAAATCCATGCAGCTCCTTTATTGTCAATCCGATGAAGACATCCCAGTGTACATTGTAGGGTGGGAAAACATCTTAAATATCGCGTTGTGTAATTATATACAAATTAAAAAAATGAATAGGCTGCAATTATAACAGCTGTTCCTGTCAACCTCCAAATAGCACACTCAAGTGGTGAAAAGAAAGAACTGTCAGATCCCCAACCAGCTCTTCCTGACAATCTCCCAATAGCACGCTCAAGTGGTGAAAAGAAAGAAACTGTCAGATCCCCAACCAGCTCTTCCTGACAACCTCCCAATAGCACACTCAAGTGGTGAAAAGCAAGAACTGTCAGATCCCCAACCAGTTGCCCCTGTCAACCTCCAAATAGCACACTCAAGTGGTGAAAAGAAAGAACTGTCAGATCCCCAACCAGCTGCCCCTGTCAACCTCCAAATAGCACACTCCAGTGGTGAAAAGAAAGAACTGTCAGATCCCCAACCAGCTCCTCCTGTCAACCTCCAAATAGCACACTCAAGTGGTGAAAAGAAAGAACTGTAAGATCTCCCACCAGCTGCCCCTGTCAACCTCCAAATAGCACACTCAAGTGGTGAAAAGAAAGAAACTGTCAGATCCCCAACCAGCTGCCCCTGTCAACCTCCCAATAGCACACTCAAGTGGTGAAAAGAAAGAAACTGTCAGATCCCCAACCAGCTCCTCCTGTCAACCTCTAAATAGCACACTCAAGTGGTGAAAAGAAAGAATGCTGTCAGATCCCCAACCAGCTCCTCCTGTCAACCCCTAAATAGCACACTCAAGTGGTGAAATAAACAAATAAAAAAACTGTCAGATCCCAAACCAGCTCCTCCTGTCAACCTCTAAATAGCACACTCAAGTGGTGAAAAGAAAAAATAAAAAAACTGTCAGATCCCCAACCAGCTCCTCCTGTCAACCTCTAAATAGCACACTCAAGTGGTGAAAAGAAAGAAACTGTCAGATCCCCAACCAGCTCCTCCTGTCAACCCCTAAATAGCACACTCAAGTGGTGAAAAGAAAGATACTGTCAGATCCCCAACAAGCTGCCCCTGTCAACCTCCAAATAGCACACTCAAGTGGTAAAAAGACAGAATGCTGTCAGATCCCCAACCAGCTCCTCCTGTCAACCTCCAAATAGCACACTCCAGTGGTGAAAAGAAAGAATGCTGTCAGATCCCCAACCAGCTGTTTCTGTCAACCTCCAAATAGCACACTCAAGTGGTGAAATAAAAAAACTGTCAGATCCCCAACCAGCTACCCCTGTCCACCTCACATCAGCACACTCCGGTGGTGAAAAGAGAGATTACTAAAATGTTGATAACAGAAATTAAACAGCTGTGTTTAAAAGCATAAAGGTGCAGTGCCTTTCATTAATGTCTAAATGAATCCTACTCAAAATATAATAATTTTTTTATATTAAGAGAGAAAAAAAGAGAGAGAGAGAGAGAGAGAGGGTGGGGGTGGGGAGGTGGGGAGGACGTTGGGACTGGAGGGAGGGGAAGGGAAGAAGGGAGGAGGGTGAGGGTTGGAGGCTGTCTAGGGTAGGGCTGTAATGGTTGCCAACCTGTGGTTTTGAGGAGTTCCGTTTGTCCGAAGGCACAGGCGAGGTTAGGTGGAGTAGATGTATCTCAGTGACATCCCCCTGAATCAGTACCTTGACCAAAACAGTTTGGAGTAGAGAGTCACTGGCAATGCACGGGCCGGCGCGTGTCACTCAGAAACTCCCCTCCAATGTTGGTTCGTCTCAATGTAGAATAGAAAAACAGAATAGAAAAAGATTGAAAAGATAGAATAAAGAAAAAACGAGAAAGACAGAATAGATAATACAGAAAAAAGGAAGAAAAAAGAAAGAAACAAAGATAGAGAAGAATTTGATGAAGAACAGGTAACAGATGTGGCGTCGTCATATGACGCTCAACCACACCCGAGCCGGTCTAGGCTTAACCTGTCTCCCCCAATTCCCTCTTCTAAGTATAGGAGAAGGAATGGGAGAGGAAAAAGAGATGAGCAGGGTTAGGGTTAGGGTTAGGGTTAGGTATAAGGGGTAAGTACCACTTGATGATCGCGGTTCTTTCTGGCTGTGAACCACTCAGAGCCACCATTCAACTTTTGCCGCGCTCAGGGGGACCGGCCGGAGGCGGGGGTACCAAAGAACCCAAGATTGCCGCAAAGCATCATGGGTAAAAACAATCAAACATCTCTCACGGTCGGAAAAGTTGGTTCTTAGCTTAGAGACCGCGGCTACCCCCCCATTTGTGCCCACGCCGAATCCAACGGTACCACCCCCGAGTCTCTACGACCTTCCTAGCCGGAGATATGGTCCAATGAAGTTGCCCCATTGAAACGAATGGGAGGCGGGTGACTGAAAAATTTCTAAGTGTCAGGGGCCAAATCCTTCCCCCAGAAAATTCACATGAGCACGTTTCAGACCATTTGGAGTCCAATGGTACCTACTTTGAGTGACCACTTTTCCCAACCCATACTTAGGGTAAGTGTAAGTGATAGGGTAAGTGATAGTGCAATTGTATGTGTGAGTGTTAGGGTAAGAGTAAGTGATAAGTGAAAGTGTATTTGTATGTCTTAGGGTAAGAGTAAGTGATAGGGTAGGTGATAGTGTAAGTGTAAGAGTCCGTTACCTTGTGACGGTCCTCTGCGTGGAGCCGGACAAGGGGGTGTGCTCCCGAGGTCTGTCAGAGACAGACTGAGCGTTGTAGGGCAGTTTGTGTCCCTTTAAATGCATTTAAATGTAATTTAATGTAATTTTATTAAAAATACAAAATTTCAAGTGACTTTATCTCTTGATAGGAAGGTCGTAGGAAGAAACCGATGGCACCTACCCCCCCAAAGTCGATGTCTGGCTTTCCAACGGTGGAAACCTTGTAGTTCTACGCCCCACCTGAGGTGAGATAATGTCGTTTTTACAGTGTATTTTCTGTATCTCCGGAACGGAAGGTCGTAGAAACTCGGGGAGACCACCGTTGGATTCAGAAGGGTCGAATTAGGGCAGGCGGAAGGTGGTTTGGAGTCTCTACGACCTTCCGTTCTGGAGATATAAGAGGTCAAAGTTTGGCAAAATTGGTCCTACTTTATCTCATCAACCGATCGTCACAGAAACAAGAGGACAAAACCTGTGCCCTGCCTAGACCACGCCGGATCCAACGGTGAAAACCCCGAGTCTCTATGACCTTTGGTTCTGGAGATATAGAAGGTCGAGTGTGGGACATTCGTCCTTCTTTATCTCATCAACCGATCATCACAGAAACAAGCGGACAAAACCTGTGAACTGTCTAGACCACGCCGGATCCAACGGTGAAAACCCCGAGTCTCTACGACCTTCCGTTCCGGAGATATCCGCCGTTGAAGTCGTCCCATTGAAACGAATGGGAGGCGGGTGACCGAAAAATTTCTAAGTGTCAGGGGCCGAATCCTTCCCCCAGAAACCTCAAATGAGCACGTTTCAGACCATTTGGAGTCTAATGGTACCTACTTTGAGTGACCGTTTTTCCCAACCCATTGTTAGGGTCAGCGTAAGTGTTTGGGTAAGTGTTAGTGAAAGTGTATGTGTGAGTGTTAGGGTAAGAGTAAGTGATAGGGTAGGTGATAGTGTAAGTGTAAGGCCTCATCCAACGACTCAGCAGTTGAACTAGGGAGCCAAAGGCAATGCACGGGCCGACGCACGTCATCCGCAGCTCTTGTTTCCTTATTGACTACCAACTTGTTTCAAAAGTTGTGACCCAAATTGGTCTTATTGGCCATTTTATTTCTCCATTTCTGCTGTAGTATAGTACAGAATCGTGTTCCAGGGATGGTTTGCTTTGTTCATCTTTTAATGTCACCAATGCTTAGGCTATCGTATGTCCCTGAGGAGTTCCTAACTGGTGTTGGTTCATCCCCCTTTAAAAGTCAATGAGCCAAGTCCGGTATTCCTGTGTACCCTTCAGGCATAGGGGTATGGTTAATATCCTTAAGGGTCAGGGTTCATGATAAGGCGTTTGTTTGTTGTCCTAGATGGTAGGGTTTGGGGTTATGTTTAGGGTTAGGACTAAGTTTTAGGGTTGGGGTTATGTTTAGGGTTAGGACTAAGTTTTAGGGTTGGGGTTATGTTTAGGGTTAGGACTAAGTTTTAGGGTTGGGGTTATGTTTAGGGTTAGGACTAAGTTTTAGGGTTGGGGTTATGTTTAGGGTTAGGTGGAGTAGATGGAGTAGATGTATCGGGTTAGGGTTAGGGTTAGGGTTAGGGTTAGGGTTAGGGTGGTTAGGGTTGGGTTAGGGTTAGGGTTAGGGTTAGGGTTAGGGTTAGGGTTAGGTATAAGGGGTAAGTACCACTTTAAAATATGGGGGCAAACTTTTTGAGGACCAGCTAGAGACACCATTCCACTTCCCAGGGCTTCAGGGGGCCCGGCTGGAGGCTGTGGTAAAGTTGCCCAAAGTTTGCCCCCAATGCATCATGGGTAAAAACAATCAAACGTCTCTCACGGCCAGGGAAGTGGGGGCATAGCTCAGGGACCGCGGCTACCCCCCCATTTGTGGCCACGCCGAATCCAACGGTACCACCCACAAGTCTCTACGACCTTCCTAGCCGGAGATATGATTAGTTGAAGTCGCCCCATTGAAACGAATGGGAGGCGGGTGACTGAAAAATTTCTAAGTGTCAGGGGCCAAATCCTTCCCCCAGAAACCTCACATGAGCACGTTTCAGACCATTTGGAGTCCAATGGTACCTACTTTGAGTGACCACTTTTCCCAACCCATACTTAGGGTAAGTGTAAGTGATAGGGTAAGTGATAGTGCAATTGTATGTGTGAGTGTTAGGGTAAGAGTAAGTGATAAGTGAAAGTGTATTTGTATGTCTTAGGGTAAGAGTAAGTGATAGGGTAGGTGATAGTGTAAGTGTAAGAGTCCGTTACCTTGTGACGGTCCTCTGCGTGGAGCCGGACAAGGGGATGTGCTCCCGAGGTCTGTCAGAGACAGACTGAGCGTTCTAGGGCAGTTTGTGTCCCTTTAAATGCATTTAAATGTAATTTAATGTAATTTAATTAAAATTTCAAAATTTCAAGTGACTTTATCTCTTGATAGGAGCGTCGTAGGAAAAAGCTGATGGCACCTACCCCCCCAAAGTCGATGTCTGGCTTTCCAACGGTGGAAACCCCGTAGTTCTACGCCCCACCTGAGGTGAGATAATGTCGTTTTTACAGTGTATTTTCTGTATCTCCGGAACGGAAGGTCGTAGAAACTCGGGGAGACCACCGTTGGATTCAGAAGGGTCGAATTAGGGCAGGCGGAAGGTGGTTTGGAGTCTCTACGACCTTCCGTTCTGGAGATATAAGAGGTAAAAGTTTGGCAAACTTGGTCCTACTTTATCTCATCAACCGATCGTCACAGAAACAAGAGGACAAAACCTGTGCCCTGCCTAGACCACGCCGGATCCAACGGTGAAAACCCCGAGTCTCTATGACCTTTGGTTCCGGAGATATAGAAGGTCGAGTGTGGGACATTCGTCCTTCTTTATCTCATCAACCGATCGTCACAGAAACAAGCGGACAAAACCTGTGAACTGTCTAGACCACGCCGGATCCAACGGTGAAAACCCCGAGTCTCTACGACCTTCCGTTCCGGAGATATCCGCCGTTGAAGTTGTCCCATTGAAACGAATGGGAGGCGGGTGACCGAAAAATTTCTAAGTGCCAGGGCCCAAATCCTTCCACCAGAAGGGTTAGGGTTAGGGTTAGGGTTAGGGTTAGGGTTTGGGTTAGGGTTAGGGTTAGGGTTAGGGTTAGGGTTAGGTATAAGGGGTAAGTACCACTTTAAAATATGGGGGCAAACTTTTTGAGGACCAGCTAGAGACACCATTCCACTTCCCAGGGCTTCAGGGGGCCCGGCTGGAGGCTGTGGTAAAGTTGCCCAAAGTTTGCCCCCAATGCATCATGGGTAAAAACAATCAAACGTCTCTCACGGCCAGGGAAGTGGGGGCATAGCTCAGGGACCGCGGCTACCCCCCCATTTGTGGCCACGCCGAATCCAACGGTACCACCCACAAGTCTCTACGACCTTCCTAGCCGGAGATATGATTAGTTGAAGTCGCCCCATTGAAACGAATGGGAGGCGGGTGACTGAAAAATTTCTAAGTGTCAGGGGCCAAATCCTTCCCCCAGAAACCTCACATGAGCACGTTTCAGACCATTTGGAGTCCAATGGTACCTACTTTGAGTGACCACTTTTCCCAACCCATACTTAGGGTAAGTGTAAGTGATAGGGTAAGTGATAGTGCAATTGTATGTGTGAGTGTTAGGGTAAGAGTAAGTGATAAGTGAAAGTGTATTTGTATGTCTTAGGGTAAGAGTAAGTGATAGGGTAGGTGATAGTGTAAGTGTAAGAGTCCGTTACCTTGTGACGGTCCTCTGCGTGGAGCCGGACAAGGGGATGTGCTCCCGAGGTCTGTCAGAGACAGACTGAGCGTTCTAGGGCAGTTTGTGTCCCTTTAAATGCATTTAAATGTAATTTAATGTAATTTAATTAAAATTTCAAAATTTCAAGTGACTTTATCTCTTGATAGGAGCGTCGTAGGAAAAAGCTGATGGCACCTACCCCCCCAAAGTCGATGTCTGGCTTTCCAACGGTGGAAACCCCGTAGTTCTACGCCCCACCTGAGGTGAGATAATGTCGTTTTTACAGTGTATTTTCTGTATCTCCGGAACGGAAGGTCGTAGAAACTCGGGGAGACCACCGTTGGATTCAGAAGGGTCGAATTAGGGCAGGCGGAAGGTGGTTTGGAGTCTCTACGACCTTCCGTTCTGGAGATATAAGAGGTAAAAGTTTGGCAAACTTGGTCCTACTTTATCTCATCAACCGATCGTCACAGAAACAAGAGGACAAAACCTGTGCCCTGCCTAGACCACGCCGGATCCAACGGTGAAAACCCCGAGTCTCTATGACCTTTGGTTCCGGAGATATAGAAGGTCGAGTGTGGGACATTCGTCCTTCTTTATCTCATCAACCGATCGTCACAGAAACAAGCGGACAAAACCTGTGAACTGTCTAGACCACGCCGGATCCAACGGTGAAAACCCCGAGTCTCTACGACCTTCCGTTCCGGAGATATCCGCCGTTGAAGTTGTCCCATTGAAACGAATGGGAGGCGGGTGACCGAAAAATTTCTAAGTGCCAGGGCCCAAATCCTTCCACCAGAAGGGTTAGGGTTAGGGTTAGGGTTAGGGTTAGGGTTTGGGTTAGGGTTAGGGTTAGGGTTAGGGTTAGGTATAAGGGGTAAGTACCACTTTAAAATATGGGGGCAAACTTTTTGAGGACCAGCTAGAGACACCATTCCACTTCCCAGGGCTTCAGGGGGCCCGGCTGGAGGCTGTGGTAAAGTTGCCCAAAGTTTGCCCCCAATGCATCATGGGTAAAAACAATCAAACGTCTCTCACGGCCAGGGAAGTGGGGGCATAGCTCAGAGACCGCGGCTACCCCCCCATTTGTGGCCACGCCGAATCCAACGGTACCACCCACAAGTCTCTACGACCTTCCTAGCCGGAGATATGATTGGTTGAAGTCGCCCCATTGAAACGAATGGGAGGCGGGTGAGTGAAAAATTTCTAAGTGTCAGGGGCCAAATCCTTCCCCCAGAAACCTCACATGAGCACGTTTCAGACCATTTGGAGTCCAATGTTACCTACTTTGAGTGACCAATTTTCCCAACCCATACTTAGGGTAAGTGTAAGTGAAAGGGTAAGTGATAGTGCAATTGTATGTGTGAGTGTTAGGGTAAGAGTAAGTGATAAGTGAAAGTGTATTTGTATGTCTTAGGGTAAGAGTAAGTGATAGGGTAGGTGATAGTGTAAGTGTAAGAGTCCGTTACCTTGTGACGGTCCTCTGCGTGGAGCCGGACAAGGGGATGTGCTCCCGAGGTCTGTCAGAGACAGACTGAGCGTTCTAGGGCAGTTTGTGTCCCTTTAAATGCATTTAAATGTAATTTAATGTAATTTAATTAAAATTTCAAAATTTCAAGTGACTTTATCTCTTGATAGGAGCGTCGTAGGAAAAAGCTGATGGCACCTACCCCCCCAAAGTCGATGTCTGGCTTTCCAACGGTGGAAACCCCGTAGTTCTACGCCCCACCTGAGGTGAGATAATGTCGTTTTTACAGTGTATTTTCTGTATCTCCGGAACGGAAGGTCGTAGAAACTCGGGGAGACCACCGTTGGATTCAGAAGGGTCGAATTAGGGCAGGCGGAAGGTGGTTTGGAGTCTCTACGACCTTCCGTTCTGGAGATATAAGAGGTAAAAGTTTGGCAAACTTGGTCCTACTTTATCTCATCAACCGATCGTCACAGAAACAAGAGGACAAAACCTGTGCCCTGCCTAGACCACGCCGGATCCAACGGTGAAAACCCCGAGTCTCTATGACCTTTGGTTCCGGAGATATAGAAGGTCGAGTGTGGGACATTCGTCCTTCTTTATCTCATCAACCGATCGTCACAGAAACAAGCGGACAAAACCTGTGAACTGTCTAGACCACGCCGGATCCAACGGTGAAAACCCCGAGTCTCTACGACCTTCCGTTCCGGAGATATCCGCCGTTGAAGTTGTCCCATTGAAACGAATGGGAGGCGGGTGACCGAAAAATTTCTAAGTGCCAGGGCCCAAATCCTTCCACCAGAAGGGTTAGGGTTAGGGTTAGGGTTAGGGTTAGGGTTTGGGTTAGGGTTAGGGTTAGGGTTAGGGTTAGGGTTAGGTATAAGGGGTAAGTACCACTTTAAAATATGGGGGCAAACTTTTTGAGGACCAGCTAGAGACACCATTCCACTTCCCAGGGCTTCAGGGGGCCCGGCTGGAGGCTGTGGTAAAGTTGCCCAAAGTTTGCCCCCAATGCATCATGGGTAAAAACAATCAAACGTCTCTCACGGCCAGGGAAGTGGGGGCATAGCTCAGAGACCGCGGCTACCCCCCCATTTGTGGCCACGCCGAATCCAACGGTACCACCCACAAGTCTCTACGACCTTCCTAGCCGGAGATATGATTGGTTGAAGTCGCCCCATTGAAACGAATGGGAGGCGGGTGAGTGAAAAATTTCTAAGTGTCAGGGGCCAAATCCTTCCCCCAGAAACCTCACATGAGCACGTTTCAGACCATTTGGAGTCCAATGTTACCTACTTTGAGTGACCAATTTTCCCAACCCATACTTAGGGTAAGTGTAAGTGAAAGGGTAAGTGATAGTGCAATTGTATGTGTGAGTGTTAGGGTAAGAGTAAGTGATAAGTGAAAGTGTATTTGTATGTCTTAGGGTAAGAGTAAGTGATAGGGTAGGTGATAGTGTAAGTGTAAGAGTCCGTTACCTTGTGACGGTCCTCTGCGTGGAGCCGGACAAGGGGGTGTGCTCCCGAGGTCTGTCAGAGACAGACTGAGCGTTCTAGGGCAGTTTGTGTCCCTTTAAATGCATTTAAATGTAATTTAATGTAATTTAATTAAAATTTCAAAATTTCAAGTGACTTTATCTCTTGATAGGAGCGTCGTAGGAAAAAGCTGATGGCACCTACCCCCCCAAAGTCGATGTCTGGCTTTCCAACGGTGGAAACCCCGTAGTTCTACGCCCCACCTGAGGTGAGATAATGTCGTTTTTACAGTGTATTTTCTGTATCTCCGGAACGGAAGGTCGTAGAAACTCGGGGAGACCACCGTTGGATTCAGAAGGGTCGAATTAGGGCAGGCGGAAGGTGGTTTGGAGTCTCTACGACCTTCCGTTCTGGAGATATAAGAGGTAAAAGTTTGGCAAACTTGGTCCTACTTTATCTCATCAACCGATCGTCACAGAAACAAGAGGACAAAACCTGTGCCCTGCCTAGACCACGCCGGATCCAACGGTGAAAACCCCGAGTCTCTATGACCTTTGGTTCCGGAGATATAGAAGGTCGAGTGTGGGACATTCGTCCTTCTTTATCTCATCAACCGATCGTCACAGAAACAAGCGGACAAAACCTGTGAACTGTCTAGACCACGCCGGATCCAACGGTGAAAACCCCGAGTCTCTACGACCTTCCGTTCCGGAGATATCCGCCGTTGAAGTTGTCCCATTGAAACGAATGGGAGGCGGGTGACCGAAAAATTTCTAAGTGCCAGGGCCCAAATCCTTCCACCAGAAGGGTTAGGGTTAGGGTTAGGGTTAGGGTTAGGGTTTGGGTTAGGGTTAGGGTTAGGGTTAGGGTTAGGGTTAGGTATAAGGGGTAAGTACCACTTTAAAATATGGGGGCAAACTTTTTGAGGACCAGCTAGAGACACCATTCCACTTCCCAGGGCTTCAGGGGGCCCGGCTGGAGGCTGTGGTAAAGTTGCCCAAAGTTTGCCCCCAATGCATCATGGGTAAAAACAATCAAACGTCTCTCACGGCCAGGGAAGTGGGGGCATAGCTCAGAGACCGCGGCTACCCCCCCATTTGTGGCCACGCCGAATCCAACGGTACCACCCACAAGTCTCTACGACCTTCCTAGCCGGAGATATGATTGGTTGAAGTCGCCCCATTGAAACGAATGGGAGGCGGGTGAGTGAAAAATTTCTAAGTGTCAGGGGCCAAATCCTTCCCCCAGAAACCTCACATGAGCACGTTTCAGACCATTTGGAGTCCAATGTTACCTACTTTGAGTGACCAATTTTCCCAACCCATACTTAGGGTAAGTGTAAGTGAAAGGGTAAGTGATAGTGCAATTGTATGTGTGAGTGTTAGGGTAAGAGTAAGTGATAAGTGAAAGTGTATTTGTATGTCTTAGGGTAAGAGTAAGTGATAGGGTAGGTGATAGTGTAAGTGTAAGAGTCCGTTACCTTGTGACGGTCCTCTGCGTGGAGCCGGACAAGGGGGTGTGCTCCCGAGGTCTGTCAGAGACAGACTGAGCGTCCTAGGGCAGTTTGTGTCCCTTTAAATACATTTAAATGTAATTTAATGTAATTTAATTAAAATTTCAAAATTTCAAGTGACTTTATCTCTTCATAGGAACGTCGTAGGAAAAAACTGATGGCACCTACCCCCCCAAAGTCGATGTCTGGCTTTCCAACGGTGGAAACCCCGTAGTTCTACGCCCCACCTGAGGTGAGATAATGTCGTTTTTACAGTGTATTTTCTGTATCTCCGGAACGGAAGGTCGTAGAAACTCGGGGAGACCACCGTTGGATTCAGAAGGGTCGAATTAGGACAGGCGGAAGGTGGTTTGGAGTCTCTACGACCTTCCGTTCTGGAGATATAAGAGGTCAAAGTTTGGCAAACTTGGTCCTACTTTATCTCATCAACCGATCGTCACAGAAACAAGAGGACAAAACCTGTGCCCTGCCTAGACCACGCCGGATCCAACGGTGAAAACCCCGAGTCTCTATGACCTTTGGTTCCGGAGATATAGAAGGTCGAGTGTGGGTTAGGGTTAGGGTTAGGGTTAGGGTTAGGGTTAGGATATGGGGTTTTGACGACCGTCGGTACCCCCAAAATGAAACTTTGAAGGCCGATAACTCCGGATAGGAAGGTGCTAGAGACTTGAAACCAAGTTCTACCCCCCCTACCAACGGGTCTGGCTTTCGATTGGTGCCATCCGTTTGGCTCTACGACCTTCCGGTCCGGAGATACGCCCACTTTTTGACTTCCGGTTGCCTGTATCTCCGGAACGGAAGGTCGTACAAACTCGCGGAGACCATCGTTGGATTCAGAAGGGTCGAATTAGGGCAGACGGAGCTTGGTTGCGAGTCTCTACGACCTTCCCTTCCGGAGATATCCGCCGTTGAAGTCGTCCCATTGAAACGAATGGGAGGCGGGTGACCGAAAAATTTCTAAGTGTCAGAAGCCAATTTCTTCCCACAGAAACCTCAAATGAGCACGTTTCAGACCATTTGGAGTCTAATGGTACCTACTTTGAGTGACCGCTTTTCCCAACCCATTGTTAGGGTCAGCGTAAGTGGGTCAGCGTAAGTTAAAGTGTATGTGTATGTGTTAGGGTAAGAGTAAGTGATAGGGTAGGTGATAGTGTAAGTGTAAGAGTCCGTTACCTTGTGACGATCCTCTGCGTGGAGCCGGACAAGGGGGTGTGCTCCCGAGGTCTGTCAGAGACAGACTGAGCGTTGTAGGGCAGTTTGTGTCCCTTTAAATGCATTTAAATGTAGTTTAATGTAATTTTATTAAAAATACAAAATTTCAAGTGACTTTATCTCTTGATAGGAAGGTCGTAGGAAAAAACTGATGGCACCTACCCCCCCAAAGTCGATGCCTGGCTTTCCAACGGTGGAAACCCCGTTGTTCTACGCCCCACCTGAGGTGAGATAATGTTGTTTTTACAGTGTATTTTCTGTATCTCCGGAACGGAAGGTCGTAGAAACTCGGGGAGACCACCGCCGGATTCAGAAGGGTCGAATTAGGGCAGGCGGAAGGTGGTTTGGAGTCTCTACGACCTTCCCTTCTGGAGATATAAGAGGTCAAAATTTGGCAAACTTGGTCCTACTTTATCTCTTCAACCGATCGTCACAGAAATAAGAGGACAAAACCTGTGCCCTGCCTAGACCACGCCGGATCCAACGGTGAAAACCCCGAGTCTCTATGACCTTTGGTTCCGGAGATATAGAAGGTTGAGTGTGGGACATTCGTCCTTCTTTATCTCATCAACCGATCGTCACAGAAACAAGCGGACAAAACCTGTGAACTGTCTAGACCACGCCGGATCCAACGGTGAAAACCCCGAGTCTCTACGACCTTCCGTTCCGGAGATATCGGCCGTTGAAGTCGTCCCATTGAAACGAATGGGAGGCGAGTGACTGAAAAATTTCTAAGTGTCAGGGGCCAAATCCTTCCCCCAGAAACCTCACATGAGCACGTTTCAGACCATTTGGAGTCCAATGGTACCTACTTTGAATGACCGATTTTCCCAACCCATACTTAGGGTAAGTGTAAGTGAAAGGGTAAGTGATAGTGCAATTGTATGTGTGAGTGTTAGGGTAAGAGTAAGTGATAAGTGAAAGTGTATTTGTATGTCTTAGGGTAAGAGTAAGTGATAGGGTAGGTGATAGTGTAAGTGTAAGAGTCCGTTACCTTGTGACGGTCCTCTGCGTGGAGCCGGACAGGGGGTGTGCTCCCGAGGTCTGTCAGAGACAGACTGAGCGTTCTAGGGCAGTTTGTGTCCCTTTAGGGTTAGGGTTAGGGTTAGGGTTAGGGTTAGGGTTAGGGTTAGGGTTAGGATATGGGGTTTTGACGACCGTCGGTACCCCCAAAATGAAACTTTGAAGGCCGATAACTCCGGATAGGAAGGTGCTAGAGACTTGAAACCAAGTTCTACCCCCCCTACCAACGGGTCTGGCTTTCGATTGGTGCCATCCGTTTGGCTCTACGACCTTCCGGTCCGGAGATACGCCCACTTTTTGACTTCCGGTTGCCTGTATCTCCGGAACGGAAGGTCGTAGAAACTCGCGGAGACCACCGTTGGATTCAGAAGGGTCGAATTATGGCAGACGGAGCTTGGTTGCGAGTCTCTACGACCTTCCGTTCCGGAGATATCCGCCGTTGAAATCGTCCCATTGAAACGAATGGGAGGCGGGTGACCGAAAAATTTCTAAGTGCCAGGGCCCAAATCCTTCCCCCAGAAACCTCATAGGAGCACGTTTCAGAGCATTTGAAGTCCAATGGTACCTACTTTGAGTGACCAGTTTTCCCAACCCATACTTAGGGTAAGTGTAAGTGATAGGGTAAGTGATAGTGAAATTGTATGTGTGAGTGTTAAGGTAAGAGTAAGTGATAGGGTAGGTGATAGTGAAAGAGTCTGTTGCCCTGTGATCCTCTGAGTGGAGATGGACAAGGTGATGTGCTCCCTAGGTCTGTATGTGTTAGGGTAAGAGTAAGTGATAGGGTAGGTGATAGTGTAAGTGTAAGAGTCCGTTACCTTGTGACGATCCTCTGCGTGGAGCCGGACAAGGGGGTGTGCTCCCGAGGTCTGTCAGGGACAGACTGAGCGTTCTAGGGCAGTTTGTGTCCCTTTAAATGCATTTAAATGTAATTTAATGTAATTTAATTAAAATTTCAAAATTTCAAGTGACTTTATCTCTTGATAGGAACGTCGTAGGAAAAAACTGATGGCACCTACCCCCCCAAAGTCGATGTCTGGCTTTCCAACGGTGGAAACCCCGTAGTTCTACGCCCCACCTGAGGTGAGATAATGTCGTTTTTACAGTGTATTTTCAGTATCTCCGGAACGGAAGGTCGTAGAAACTCGGGGAGACCACCGTTGGATTCAGAAGGGTCGAATTAGGGCAGGCGGAAGCTGGTTTGGAGTCTCTACGACCTTCCGTTCTGGAGATATAAGAGGTCAAAGTTTGGGAAACTTGGTCCTTCTTTATCTCATCAACCGATCGTCACAGAAACAAGCGGACAAAACCTGTGCCCTGCTTAGACCACGCTGGACCCAACGGTGAAAACCCCGAGTCTCTACGACCTTTGGTTCTGGAGATATAGAAGGTCGAGTCTGGGACATTCATCCTTCTTTATCTCATCAGGGTTAGGGTTAGGGTTAGGGTTAGGGTTAGGGTTAGGATATAGGGTTTTGACGACCGTCGCCTGCCTCTTCGAAGGCGAATAACTTTTGATAGGAAGGTGCTAGAGACTTGAAACCAAGTCCTACCCCCCCAGGCAACGGGTCTGGCTTTCGATTGGTGGCATCGGTTTGGCTCTACGACCTTCCGGTCCAGAGATACGCCCACTTTTTGACTTCCGGTTGCCTGTATCTCCGGAAGGGAAGGTCGTAGAAACTCGCGGAGACCCCCGTTGGATTCAGAAGGGTCGAATTATGGCAGACGGAGCTTGGTTGCGAGTCTCTACGACCTTCCGTTCCGGTGATAGGGTTAGGGTTAGGGTTAGGGTTGGGTTAGGTGGAGTAGATGGAGTAGAGGGTTAGGGTTAGGGTTAGGGTTAAGGGTTAGGGTTAGGGTTAGGGTTAGGGTTAGGTATAAGGGGTAAGTACCACTTTGTTTTCGCTGGGCAAACTTTTTGAGGACCAGCTAGAGACACCATTCCACTTCACAGGGCTTCAGGGGGCCCGGCTGGAGGCTGTGGTAAAGTTGCCCAAATTTTGCCCGCAATGCATCATGGGTAAAAACAATCAAACGTCTCTCACCGCTAGGGGGAAGTGGGCGTAGCTTAGGGACCACGGCTACCCCCCCATTTGTGGCCACGCCGAATCCAACGGTACCACCCACAAGTCTCTACGACCTTCCTAGCCGGAGATATGATTGGTTGAAGTCGCCCCATTGAAACGAATGGGAGGCGGGTGACTGAAAAATTTCTAAGTGTCAGGGCCCAAATCCTTCCCCCAGAAACCTCACATGAGCACGTTTCAGACCATTTGGAGTCCAATGGTACCTACTTTGAGTGACCACTTTTCCCAACCCATACTTAGGGTAAGTGTAAGTGATAGGGTAAGTGATAGTGCAATTGTATGTGTGAGTGTTAGGGTAAGAGTAAGTGATAAGTGAAAGTGTATTTGTATGTCTTAGGGTAAGAGTAAGTGATAGGGTAGGTGATAGTGTAAGTGTAAGAGTCCGTTACCTTGTGACGGTCCTCTGCGTGGAGCCGGACAAGGGGGTGTGCTCCCGAGGTTTGTCAGAGACAGACTGAGCGTTCTAGGGCAGTTTGTGTCCCTTTAAATACATTTAAATGTAATTTAATGTAATTTAATTAAAATTTCAAAATTTCAAGTGACTTTATCTCTTCATAGGAACGTCGTAGGAAAAAACTGATGGCACCTACCCCCCCAAAGTCGATGTCTGGCTTTCCAACGGTGGAAACCCCGTAGTTCTACGCCCCACCTGAGGTGAGATAATGTCGTTTTTACAGTGTATTTTCTGTATCTCCGGAACGGAAGGTCGTAGAAACTCGGGGAGACCACCGTTGGATTCAGAAGGGTCGAATTAGGGCAGGCGGAAGCTGGTTTGGAGTCTCTACGACCTTCCGTTCTGGAGATATAAGAGGTCAAAGTTTGGGAAACTTGGTCCTTCTTTATCTCATCAACCGATCGTCACAGAAACAAGCGGACAAAACCTTTGCCCTGCTTAGACCACGCCGGACCCAACGGTGAAAACCCCGAGTCTCTATGACCTTTGGTTCCGGAGATATAGAAGGTCGAGTGTGGGACATTCGTCCTTCTTTATCTCATGGGTTAGGGTTAGGTGGAGTAGATGGAGTAGATGTATCTCAGTGACATCCCCGGGGTTAGGGTTAGGGTTAGGGTTAGGGTTTAGGGTTAGGGTTAGGGTTAGGGTTAGGGTTAGGGTTAGGGTTAGGGTTAGGTGGAGTAGATGGAGTAGATGTATCTCAGTGACATCCCCCTGAATCAGTACCTTGACCAAAACAGTTTGGAGTAGAGAGTCACTGGCAATGCACGGGCCGGCGCGTGTCACTCAGAAACTCCCCTCCAATGTTGGTTCGTCTCAATGTAGAATAGAAAAACAGAATAGAAAAAGATTGAAAAGATAGAATAAAGAAAAAACGAGAAAGACAGAATAGATAATACAGAAAAAAGGAAGAAAAAAGAAAGAAACAAAGATAGAGAAGAATTTGATGAAGAACAGGTAACAGATGTGGCGTCGTCATATGACGCTCAACCACACCCGAGCCGGTCTAGGCTTAACCTGTCTCCCCCAATTCCCTCTTCTAAGTATAGGAGAAGGAATGGGAGAGGAAAAAGAGATGAGCAGGTAGATCACGCCGGAGTGTAGAGTTTATAGGTGAAAAGTAAAATGGGTAGATGGCACAAACTAACTTCCCTAGTTTTAAACCTTCTTCCTAAATCCGTACTAATTGGCCACAAGGGGTCTAGAGTAAGATTAAGATTAGCGCTACACCTCATGGTTAGCATCTAGAAAGTAAGATTGGTTAGGATTGGAACTACACTTCAGAGTTAGGGGTTTAACAGGGATAGAAAAGAACTTGAGAAGGAACAGGTAACAGATGCGGCGTCGTCGTCTGACGCTCAACCACACCCGAGCCGGTCTAGGCTTAACCTGTCTCCCCCAATTCCCGCTCCTAAGTATAGGAGAAGGAATGGGAGAGGAAAAGAGATGAGCAGGCAGACAACGCTGGAATGTAGAGTTTATAGGTAAAAAGTAAAGTGGGTAGATGGCACAAACTAACCTCCCTAGTTTTAAACTTCGTAGCTAAAAACTAGTGATTTAAACCCACCAACCTTAAGGTAAGGGTGGGGTGAAGGGTGAGGGTTAGATTCCAAGGTCACAATGGGTAGGAGACTAGTAGCATACAGCTAAAGACTAATGATTTAAAACCACCAACCTAAAGGTTAGGGTGGGGTGAAGGGTGAGGGTTAAATTCCAAGGTCACAATGGGTAGGAGACTAGTAGCATACAGCTAAAAACTAATGATTTAAACCCACCATCCTTAAGGTTAGGGTGGGGTGAAGGGTGAGGGTTAGATTCTAGATGTACAATGAGTAGGAGACTAGTAGCATACAGCTAAGGACTAATGATTTAAACCCACCAACCTTAAGGTTAGGGTGGGGCGAAGGGTGAGAGTTAGATTCTAGGTGTAAAATGAGTAGGAGACTGGTAGCATACGGCTAAAGACTAATGATTTAAACCCACCAACCTTAAGGTTAGGGTGGGGTGTAGGGTGGGGGTTAGATTCTAGGTTTGGTTAGGGTTAGAGCGAAAGATCAGGGTCCCAGGCTAAAAATAAGATAAATAGGTGGCATTGACAGACCTCTATAGTTTAAAACATTATGTATCACCTTGTCCTGAACGGCCCAGGGCCTTGGTTAGGGTTAGAGCGAAAGGTCAGGGTCAGGGGCTAAAAATCAGATACATAGGTGGCATTAACAGACCTCTATAGTTTAAAACAGTATTTGCAACTCCATACTAAAACCATGTCTGTATTTCCTTCTATGAGCGGCGTTAGTTAGGCAAACCCAGAAAATCTTGTAATTGTAATAACCAAGAAGACATCTTTAGAACTAAAAAAATAAAAAAATAATCCAGCAAAATTGAAGAAATCCCAGACAAACATCATAATCCTGTAATTTATATCAACCTTAAATAACACAAAAGATCACTCTCTCTATAAAGGCAAAGGAAGGGAGATGAATCATAATAAGTTATTGCAGGATTTAGGTTTGGATCTTAAAATGAGTGTATAAGGAAGTGTAAATTTGGATCAATCTCATTTATTCCAAATCTTGACACATCATCAGTAGTGTGCCTTGGGATCAACAGATCGTTTCGGCCTTTTAAACACTATACGATCCTCCTCCAAGGTGGCCCGACGAGGTGATCATTCTCGCCGTGTGTCAGACTAAATTTTGAAAAACATCCAAAAGGGATTTATGGCCAGCTCCTGAGAGCATCAGTCACAAGTTGGTTATGTCACCATGTAGTTATGAAGCCATGTATGTCTGGCCTTCTTTGTGCACTTAAGAATCAATTTCTCTTATTATATTTGCAATTAGAGATAGGACAATATTAGCCATCAACTTCTTTTCTCATTCATTACCAACAAGCTGTTGTTAAATCAACTCATACCTTCACCATTGGGGCTTTATGAAAATCAGAAATTAAACAGTGTTAGCCATCCACTTCATTTCTTATTGATTCCAACAAGCTGTTGTTAAATCAAAACAAACTCTGCTGGTGCTGTATGAAAACCAGAAATTGAAGACTTATAGCCATCAACTTCTTTCCTTAATCATTTCCAAAAACTATTGTTAAATACACTCATGACGTCACTGCTGACACTCCATGAAAACCAGTAATTAGAACTAAAAACCTTTATTGTTGGAAATAGCCATTCATCATTACATTCAGTATTCTAACGGTTTTTTTTTTTTTTTTTTTTTTTTTTTTTTTTTTTGTTATTATTAGAGTCCCAGTCAGCAAAGCAAAAAGCTGAACTTAAAGACTAATAAAAAACCTCCTGTAACCGTATTAAAAGAGGATGAAAAACCAAAATCAATATCCTTTACTAATAAAAACCAGGTAAGAATTAATTTTAAAATTAAATATTGTATCCAAAACATCCACGTGTTCAAAGAGCACCCAAAACATTGAATCCTAACCCTAATAAGGCTAGCACAAAAGGATCAGCTGTAATTGTGATAAAAACAAAGCAATGATGTATAAACTAAATGCCCCAGTAATTTGAAACCTCCTATCGTCAATCACATATTATAGTTCAAATCCAAAACATCATCTATCAATAAGTCTGCTTTTAAAATCCAGTAAAGTTCTGCTCCGTTTTTTTTTAAAAAAACAGCCAAACTACCCGTCATTAAAACTGTAGACCAATCTGACAATCTTAAACCCATAATCCAACTACGCTGATTTAATGGGAAGGATTTATCCTAAACAAACTCGGTGTCCCAGAATGAACCGTCAAAGATGTTTAAATTCATCCAGAACCATGTCAGAAACACGCAGCAAACCCCGGTTCTAATCCAAGCGCATTACGCGTGCCATACCCGCTGAAGGACAGAAATTAAACATTCCACTTTCATCAGGATAAACTAAACATCAGAAACCGTTAGAGAAAACCAGAAAATAGCTTCATACCTGTAAACCAGTCTACGTTATGGCCTCCAGTTGGCTTTGCTGCGATCGGATGTCAGCTCAATATTCACGCTCCCAACAGTTTAACCTGTGGTTTTTTTTAAAAAAACAACTAAATGTCCTGTGATAGGGTGACAGAATAATGCGTCGTCAGTCTTTAGCAAGCTACTCAATATTTACCGTATTAGGGCGTCAAGTAAAAATCCTTCTGAGCGACAAGCTGCGGTCATCTGCTGATGCGTCCAGCGATTTCTCCTATGAACGGCAGACAAGCTGTTCGTTCTCCCTCAGCTAACCATCTGACTGGGCTTCAAGCTTTATAGGGAGACCTAAGTAAGGTGGAGACGTCCCGGCTACCCAAACAACAAAATTTTTTTTAAAAAACACTCCTTAACTTCACAAAGGCTTTAAATGTCCAAAGAATAAAATACATCTCAAAGTGTGCTCAACCTATTCACAGAACCTTCACATCTGCATAACAGACCAGGCTAAGAGGGTGCCGGCAGTCCTCCCCCCTGCTGAGACTCCAGGTGGATGACATGGAAAAAAACCAGTAAACAACTATATATAGGCAGTTTTGAGGAATTAAACTCAATTCTATTCCCTATCCCGGTTCTCAAAGAATCTTATATGCCCTTTATCCTCAGGTTTAGTAAAAACTGGAAAACCAGCGTGTATTTAAACACCTGACTTGGGATAAACAAAATGTCATTAAATGACTATAATAATACCAAGTGGGTATCCTTGAGGCCTCTGAAACCGTAATATAATAACGAATTTAAAGTATTCAACATCAAACTCCATTACCATTTGTACATTTTAATATGAACCAACAGAAATAAGGCTTAATCCTTGTTTAAGGCTTGAAATCATCTACAGTTCCAAATCCATGCAGCTCCTTTATTGTCAATCCGATGAAGACATCCCAGTGTACATTGTAGGGTGGGAAAACATCTTAAATATCGCGTTGTGTAATTATATACAAATTAAAAAAATGAATAGGCTGCAATTATAACAGCTGTTCCTGTCAACCTCCAAATAGCACACTCAAGTGGTGAAAAGAAAGAACTGTCAGATCCCCAACCAGCTCTTCCTGACAATCTCCCAATAGCACGCTCAAGTGGTGAAAAGAAAGAAACTGTCAGATCCCCAACCAGCTCTTCCTGACAACCTCCCAATAGCACACTCAAGTGGTGAAAAGCAAGAACTGTCAGATCCCCAACCAGTTGCCCCTGTCAACCTCCAAATAGCACACTCAAGTGGTGAAAAGAAAGAACTGTCAGATCCCCAACCAGCTGCCCCTGTCAACCTCCAAATAGCACACTCCAGTGGTGAAAAGAAAGAACTGTCAGATCCCCAACCAGCTCCTCCTGTCAACCTCCAAATAGCACACTCAAGTGGTGAAAAGAAAGAACTGTAAGATCTCCCACCAGCTGCCCCTGTCAACCTCCAAATAGCACACTCAAGTGGTGAAAAGAAAGAAACTGTCAGATCCCCAACCAGCTGCCCCTGTCAACCTCCCAATAGCACACTCAAGTGGTGAAAAGAAAGAAACTGTCAGATCCCCAACCAGCTCCTCCTGTCAACCTCTAAATAGCACACTCAAGTGGTGAAAAGAAAGAATGCTGTCAGATCCCCAACCAGCTCCTCCTGTCAACCCCTAAATAGCACACTCAAGTGGTGAAATAAACAAATAAAAAAACTGTCAGATCCCAAACCAGCTCCTCCTGTCAACCTCTAAATAGCACACTCAAGTGGTGAAAAGAAAAAATAAAAAAACTGTCAGATCCCCAACCAGCTCCTCCTGTCAACCTCTAAATAGCACACTCAAGTGGTGAAAAGAAAGAAACTGTCAGATCCCCAACCAGCTCCTCCTGTCAACCCCTAAATAGCACACTCAAGTGGTGAAAAGAAAGATACTGTCAGATCCCCAACAAGCTGCCCCTGTCAACCTCCAAATAGCACACTCAAGTGGTAAAAAGACAGAATGCTGTCAGATCCCCAACCAGCTCCTCCTGTCAACCTCCAAATAGCACACTCCAGTGGTGAAAAGAAAGAATGCTGTCAGATCCCCAACCAGCTGTTTCTGTCAACCTCCAAATAGCACACTCAAGTGGTGAAATAAAAAAACTGTCAGATCCCCAACCAGCTACCCCTGTCCACCTCACATCAGCACACTCCGGTGGTGAAAAGAGAGATTACTAAAATGTTGATAACAGAAATTAAACAGCTGTGTTTAAAAGCATAAAGGTGCAGTGCCTTTCATTAATGTCTAAATGAATCCTACTCAAAATATAATAATTTTTTTATATTAAGAGAGAAAAAAAAGAGAGAGAGAGAGAGAGAGAGAGGGTGGGGGTGGGGAGGTGGGGAGGACGTTGGGACTGGAGGGAGGGGAAGGGAAGAAGGGAGGAGGGTGAGGGTTGGAGGCTGTCTAGGGTAGGGCTGTAATGGTTAGGGTTAGGGTTAGGGTTAGGGTTAGGGTAGGGTTAGGGTTAGGGTTAGGGTTAGGGTTAGGGTTAGGGGTTAGGGTTAGGGTTAGGGTTAGGGTTAGGATATGGGGTTTTGACGACCGTCAGGGTTAGGGTTAGGGTTAGGGTTAGGGTTAGGGTATGGGGTTTTGACGACCGTCGGTACCCCCAAAATGAAACTTTGAAGGCCGATAACTCCGGATAGGAAGGTGCTAGAGACTTGAAACCAAGTTCTACCCCCCCTACCAACGGGTCTGGCTTTCGATTGGTGCCATCCGTTTGGCTCTACGACCTTCCGGTCCGGAGATACGCCCACTTTTTGACTTCCGGTTGCCTGTATCTCCGGAACGGAAGGTCGTACAAACTCGCGGAGACCATCGTTGGATTCAGAAGGGTCGAATTAGGGCAGACGGAGCTTGGTTGCGAGTCTCTACGACCTTCCCTTCCGGAGATATCCGCCGTTGAAGTCGTCCCATTGAAACGAATGGGAGGCGGGTGACCGAAAAATTTCTAAGTGTCAGAAGCCAATTTCTTCCCACAGAAACCTCAAATGAGCACGTTTCAGACCATTTGGAGTCTAATGGTACCTACTTTGAGTGACCGCTTTTCCCAACCCATTGTTAGGGTCAGCGTAAGTGGGTCAGCGTAAGTTAAAGTGTATGTGTATGTGTTAGGGTAAGAGTAAGTGATAGGGTAGGTGATAGTGTAAGTGTAAGAGTCCGTTACCTTGTGACGATCCTCTGCGTGGAGCCGGACAAGGGGGTGTGCTCCCGAGGTCTGTCAGAGACAGACTGAGCGTTGTAGGGCAGTTTGTGTCCCTTTAAATGCATTTAAATGTAGTTTAATGTAATTTTATTAAAAATACAAAATTTCAAGTGACTTTATCTCTTGATAGGAAGGTCGTAGGAAAAAACTGATGGCACCTACCCCCCCAAAGTCGATGCCTGGCTTTCCAACGGTGGAAACCCCGTTGTTCTACGCCCCACCTGAGGTGAGATAATGTTGTTTTTACAGTGTATTTTCTGTATCTCCGGAACGGAAGGTCGTAGAAACTCGGGGAGACCACCGCCGGATTCAGAAGGGTCGAATTAGGGCAGGCGGAAGGTGGTTTGGAGTCTCTACGACCTTCCCTTCTGGAGATATAAGAGGTCAAAATTTGGCAAACTTGGTCCTACTTTATCTCTTCAACCGATCGTCACAGAAATAAGAGGACAAAACCTGTGCCCTGCCTAGACCACGCCGGATCCAACGGTGAAAACCCCGAGTCTCTATGACCTTTGGTTCCGGAGATATAGAAGGTTGAGTGTGGGACATTCGTCCTTCTTTATCTCATCAACCGATCGTCACAGAAACAAGCGGACAAAACCTGTGAACTGTCTAGACCACGCCGGATCCAACGGTGAAAACCCCGAGTCTCTACGACCTTCCGTTCCGGAGATATCGGCCGTTGAAGTCGTCCCATTGAAACGAATGGGAGGCGAGTGACTGAAAAATTTCTAAGTGTCAGGGGCCAAATCCTTCCCCCAGAAACCTCACATGAGCACGTTTCAGACCATTTGGAGTCCAATGGTACCTACTTTGAATGACCGATTTTCCCAACCCATACTTAGGGTAAGTGTAAGTGAAAGGGTAAGTGATAGTGCAATTGTATGTGTGAGTGTTAGGGTAAGAGTAAGTGATAAGTGAAAGTGTATTTGTATGTCTTAGGGTAAGAGTAAGTGATAGGGTAGGTGACAGTGTAAGTGTAAGAGTCCGTTACCTTGTGACGGTCCTCTGCGTGGAGCCGGACAGGGGGTGTGCTCCCGAGGTCTGTCAGAGACAGACTGAGCGTTCTAGGGCAGTTTGTGTCCCTTTAGGGTTAGGGTTAGGGTTAGGGTTAGGGTTAGGGTTAGGGTTAGGGTTAGGATATGGGGTTTTGACGACCGTCGGTACCCCCAAAATGAAACTTTGAAGGCCGATAACTCCGGATAGGAAGGTGCTAGAGACTTGAAACCAAGTTCTACCCCCCCTACCAACGGGTCTGGCTTTCGATTGGTGCCATCCGTTTGGCTCTACGACCTTCCGGTCCGGAGATACGCCCACTTTTTGACTTCCGGTTGCCTGTATCTCCGGAACGGAAGGTCGTAGAAACTCGCGGAGACCACCGTTGGATTCAGAAGGGTCGAATTATGGCAGACGGAGCTTGGTTGCGAGTCTCTACGACCTTCCGTTCCGGAGATATCCGCCGTTGAAATCGTCCCATTGAAACGAATGGGAGGCGGGTGACCGAAAAATTTCTAAGTGCCAGGGCCCAAATCCTTCCCCCAGAAACCTCATAGGAGCACGTTTCAGAGCATTTGAAGTCCAATGGTACCTACTTTGAGTGACCAGTTTTCCCAACCCATACTTAGGGTAAGTGTAAGTGATAGGGTAAGTGATAGTGAAATTGTATGTGTGAGTGTTAAGGTAAGAGTAAGTGATAGGGTAGGTGATAGTGAAAGAGTCTGTTGCCCTGTGATCCTCTGAGTGGAGATGGACAAGGTGATGTGCTCCCTAGGTCTGTATGTGTTAGGGTAAGAGTAAGTGATAGGGTAGGTGATAGTGTAAGTGTAAGAGTCCGTTACCTTGTGACGATCCTCTGCGTGGAGCCGGACAAGGGGGTGTGCTCCCGAGGTCTGTCAGGGACAGACTGAGCGTTCTAGGGCAGTTTGTGTCCCTTTAAATGCATTTAAATGTAATTTAATGTAATTTAATTAAAATTTCAAAATTTCAAGTGACTTTATCTCTTGATAGGAACGTCGTAGGAAAAAACTGATGGCACCTACCCCCCCAAAGTCGATGTCTGGCTTTCCAACGGTGGAAACCCCGTAGTTCTACGCCCCACCTGAGGTGAGATAATGTCGTTTTTACAGTGTATTTTCAGTATCTCCGGAACGGAAGGTCGTAGAAACTCGGGGAGACCACCGTTGGATTCAGAAGGGTCGAATTAGGGCAGGCGGAAGCTGGTTTGGAGTCTCTACGACCTTCCGTTCTGGAGATATAAGAGGTCAAAGTTTGGGAAACTTGGTCCTTCTTTATCTCATCAACCGATCGTCACAGAAACAAGCGGACAAAACCTGTGCCCTGCTTAGACCACGCTGGACCCAACGGTGAAAACCCCGAGTCTCTACGACCTTTGGTTCTGGAGATATAGAAGGTCGAGTCTGGGACATTCATCCTTCTTTATCTCATCAGGGTTAGGGTTAGGGTTAGGGTTAGGGTTAGGGTTAGGGTTAGGATATAGGGTTTTGACGACCGTCGCCTGCCTCTTCGAAGGCGAATAACTTTTGATAGGAAGGTGCTAGAGACTTGAAACCAAGTCCTACCCCCCCAGGCAACGGGTCTGGCTTTCGATTGGTGGCATCGGTTTGGCTCTACGACCTTCCGGTCCAGAGATACGCCCACTTTTTGACTTCCGGTTGCCTGTATCTCCGGAAGGGAAGGTCGTAGAAACTCGCGGAGACCCCCGTTGGATTCAGAAGGGTCGAATTATGGCAGACGGAGCTTGGTTGCGAGTCTCTACGACCTTCCGTTCCGGTGATAGGGTTAGGGTTAGGGTTAGGGTTGGGTTAGGTGGAGTAGATGGAGTAGAGGGTTAGGGTTAGGGTTAGGGTTAAGGGTTAGGGTTAGGGTTAGGGTTAGGGTTAGGGTTAGGTATAAGGGGTAAGTACCACTTTGTTTTCGCTGGGCAAACTTTTTGAGGACCAGCTAGAGACACCATTCCACTTCACAGGGCTTCAGGGGGCCCGGCTGGAGGCTGTGGTAAAGTTGCCCAAATTTTGCCCGCAATGCATCATGGGTAAAAACAATCAAACGTCTCTCACCGCTAGGGGGAAGTGGGCGTAGCTTAGGGACCACGGCTACCCCCCCATTTGTGGCCACGCCGAATCCAACGGTACCACCCACAAGTCTCTACGACCTTCCTAGCCGGAGATATGATTGGTTGAAGTCACCCCATTGAAACGAATGGGAGGCGGGTGACTGAAAAATTTCTAAGTGTCAGGGCCCAAATCCTTCCCCCAGAAACCTCACATGAGCACGTTTCAGACCATTTGGAGTCCAATGGTACCTACTTTGAGTGACCACTTTTCCCAACCCATACTTAGGGTAAGTGTAAGTGATAGGGTAAGTGATAGTGCAATTGTATGTGTGAGTGTTAGGGTAAGAGTAAGTGATAAGTGAAAGTGTATTTGTATGTCTTAGGGTAAGAGTAAGTGATAGGGTAGGTGATAGTGTAAGTGTAAGAGTCCGTTACCTTGTGACGGTCCTCTGCGTGGAGCCGGACAAGGGGGTGTGCTCCCGAGGTTTGTCAGAGACAGACTGAGCGTTCTAGGGCAGTTTGTGTCCCTTTAAATACATTTAAATGTAATTTAATGTAATTTAATTAAAATTTCAAAATTTCAAGTGACTTTATCTCTTCATAGGAACGTCGTAGGAAAAAACTGATGGCACCTACCCCCCCAAAGTCGATGTCTGGCTTTCCAACGGTGGAAACCCCGTAGTTCTACGCCCCACCTGAGGTGAGATAATGTCGTTTTTACAGTGTATTTTCTGTATCTCCGGAACGGAAGGTCGTAGAAACTCGGGGAGACCACCGTTGGATTCAGAAGGGTCGAATTAGGGCAGGCGGAAGCTGGTTTGGAGTCTCTACGACCTTCCGTTCTGGAGATATAAGAGGTCAAAGTTTGGGAAACTTGGTCCTTCTTTATCTCATCAACCGATCGTCACAGAAACAAGCGGACAAAACCTTTGCCCTGCTTAGACCACGCCGGACCCAACGGTGAAAACCCCGAGTCTCTATGACCTTTGGTTCCGGAGATATAGAAGGTCGAGTGTGGGACATTCGTCCTTCTTTATCTCATGGGTTAGGGTTAGGTGGAGTAGATGGAGTAGATGTATCTCAGTGACATCCCCGGGGTTAGGGTTAGGGTTAGGGTTAGGGTTTAGGGTTAGGGTTAGGGTTAGGGTTAGGGTTAGGGTTAGGTGGAGTAGATGGAGTAGATGTATCTCAGTGACATCCCCCTGAATCAGTACCTTGACCAAAACAGTTTGGAGTAGAGAGTCACTGGCAATGCACGGGCCGGCGCGTGTCACTCAGAAACTCCCCTCCAATGTTGGTTCGTCTCAATGTAGAATAGAAAAACAGAATAGAAAAAGATTGAAAAGATAGAATAAAGAAAAAACGAGAAAGACAGAATAGATAATACAGAAAAAAGGAAGAAAAAAGAAAGAAACAAAGATAGAGAAGAATTTGATGAAGAACAGGTAACAGATGTGGCGTCGTCATATGACGCTCAACCACACCCGAGCCGGTCTAGGCTTAACCTGTCTCCCCCAATTCCCTCTTCTAAGTATAGGAGAAGGAATGGGAGAGGAAAAAGAGATGAGCAGGTAGATCACGCCGGAGTGTAGAGTTTATAGGTGAAAAGTAAAATGGGTAGATGGCACAAACTAACTTCCCTAGTTTTAAACCTTCTTCCTAAATCCGTACTAATTGGCCACAAGGGGTCTAGAGTAAGATTAAGATTAGCGCTACACCTCATGGTTAGCATCTAGAAAGTAAGATTGGTTAGGATTGGAACTACACTTCAGAGTTAGGGGTTTAACAGGGATAGAAAAGAACTTGAGAAGGAACAGGTAACAGATGCGGCGTCGTCGTCTGACGCTCAACCACACCCGAGCCGGTCTAGGCTTAACCTGTCTCCCCCAATTCCCGCTCCTAAGTATAGGAGAAGGAATGGGAGAGGAAAAGAGATGAGCAGGCAGACAACGCTGGAATGTAGAGTTTATAGGTAAAAAGTAAAGTGGGTAGATGGCACAAACTAACCTCCCTAGTTTTAAACTTCGTAGCTAAAAACTAGTGATTTAAACCCACCAACCTTAAGGTAAGGGTGGGGTGAAGGGTGAGGGTTAGATTCCAAGGTCACAATGGGTAGGAGACTAGTAGCATACAGCTAAAGACTAATGATTTAAAACCACCAACCTAAAGGTTAGGGTGGGGTGAAGGGTGAGGGTTAAATTCCAAGGTCACAATGGGTAGGAGACTAGTAGCATACAGCTAAAAACTAATGATTTAAACCCACCATCCTTAAGGTTAGGGTGGGGTGAAGGGTGAGGGTTAGATTCTAGATGTACAATGAGTAGGAGACTAGTAGCATACAGCTAAGGACTAATGATTTAAACCCACCAACCTTAAGGTTAGGGTGGGGCGAAGGGTGAGAGTTAGATTCTAGGTGTAAAATGAGTAGGAGACTGGTAGCATACGGCTAAAGACTAATGATTTAAACCCACCAACCTTAAGGTTAGGGTGGGGTGTAGGGTGGGGGTTAGATTCTAGGTTTGGTTAGGGTTAGAGCGAAAGATCAGGGTCCCAGGCTAAAAATAAGATAAATAGGTGGCATTGACAGACCTCTATAGTTTAAAACATTATGTATCACCTTGTCCTGAACGGCCCAGGGCCTTGGTTAGGGTTAGAGCGAAAGGTCAGGGTCAGGGGCTAAAAATCAGATACATAGGTGGCATTAACAGACCTCTATAGTTTAAAACAGTATTTGCAACTCCATACTAAAACCATGTCTGTATTTCCTTCTATGAGCGGCGTTAGTTAGGCAAACCCAGAAAATCTTGTAATTGTAATAACCAAGAAGACATCTTTAGAACTAAAAAAATAAAAAAATAATCCAGCAAAATTGAAGAAATCCCAGACAAACATCATAATCCTGTAATTTATATCAACCTTAAATAACACAAAAGATCACTCTCTCTATAAAGGCAAAGGAAGGGAGATGAATCATAATAAGTTATTGCAGGATTTAGGTTTGGATCTTAAAATGAGTGTATAAGGAAGTGTAAATTTGGATCAATCTCATTTATTCCAAATCTTGACACATCATCAGTAGTGTGCCTTGGGATCAACAGATCGTTTCGGCCTTTTAAACACTATACGATCCTCCTCCAAGGTGGCCCGACGAGGTGATCATTCTCGCCGTGTGTCAGACTAAATTTTGAAAAACATCCAAAAGGGATTTATGGCCAGCTCCTGAGAGCATCAGTCACAAGTTGGTTATGTCACCATGTAGTTATGAAGCCATGTATGTCTGGCCTTCTTTGTGCACTTAAGAATCAATTTCTCTTATTATATTTGCAATTAGAGATAGGACAATATTAGCCATCAACTTCTTTTCTCATTCATTACCAACAAGCTGTTGTTAAATCAACTCATACCTTCACCATTGGGGCTTTATGAAAATCAGAAATTAAACAGTGTTAGCCATCCACTTCATTTCTTATTGATTCCAACAAGCTGTTGTTAAATCAAAACAAACTCTGCTGGTGCTGTATGAAAACCAGAAATTGAAGACTTATAGCCATCAACTTCTTTCCTTAATCATTTCCAAAAACTATTGTTAAATACACTCATGACGTCACTGCTGACACTCCATGAAAACCAGTAATTAGAACTAAAAACCTTTATTGTTGGAAATAGCCATTCATCATTACATTCAGTATTCTAACGGTTTTTTTTTTTTTTTTTTTTTTTTTTTTTTTTTTTTTTTGTTATTATTAGAGTCCCAGTCAGCAAAGCAAAAAGCTGAACTTAAAGACTAATAAAAAACCTCCTGTAACCGTATTAAAAGAGGATGAAAAACCAAAATCAATATCCTTTACTAATAAAAACCAGGTAAGAATTAATTTTAAAATTAAATATTGTATCCAAAACATCCACGTGTTCAAAGAGCACCCAAAACATTGAATCCTAACCCTAATAAGGCTAGCACAAAAGGATCAGCTGTAATTGTGATAAAAACAAAGCAATGATGTATAAACTAAATGCCCCAGTAATTTGAAACCTCCTATCGTCAATCACATATTATAGTTCAAATCCAAAACATCATCTATCAATAAGTCTGCTTTTAAAATCCAGTAAAGTTCTGCTCCGTTTTTTTTTAAAAAAACAGCCAAACTACCCGTCATTAAAACTGTAGACCAATCTGACAATCTTAAACCCATAATCCAACTACGCTGATTTAATGGGAAGGATTTATCCTAAACAAACTCGGTGTCCCAGAATGAACCGTCAAAGATGTTTAAATTCATCCAGAACCATGTCAGAAACACGCAGCAAACCCCGGTTCTAATCCAAGCGCATTACGCGTGCCATACCCGCTGAAGGACAGAAATTAAACATTCCACTTTCATCAGGATAAACTAAACATCAGAAACCGTTAGAGAAAACCAGAAAATAGCTTCATACCTGTAAACCAGTCTACGTTATGGCCTCCAGTTGGCTTTGCTGCGATCGGATGTCAGCTCAATATTCACGCTCCCAACAGTTTAACCTGTGGTTTTTTTTAAAAAAACAACTAAATGTCCTGTGATAGGGTGACAGAATAATGCGTCGTCAGTCTTTAGCAAGCTACTCAATATTTACCGTATTAGGGCGTCAAGTAAAAATCCTTCTGAGCGACAAGCTGCGGTCATCTGCTGATGCGTCCAGCGATTTCTCCTATGAACGGCAGACAAGCTGTTCGTTCTCCCTCAGCTAACCATCTGACTGGGCTTCAAGCTTTATAGGGAGACCTAAGTAAGGTGGAGACGTCCCGGCTACCCAAACAACAAAATTTTTTTTAAAAAACACTCCTTAACTTCACAAAGGCTTTAAATGTCCAAAGAATAAAATACATCTCAAAGTGTGCTCAACCTATTCACAGAACCTTCACATCTGCATAACAGACCAGGCTAAGAGGGTGCCGGCAGTCCTCCCCCCTGCTGAGACTCCAGGTGGATGACATGGAAAAAAACCAGTAAACAACTATATATAGGCAGTTTTGAGGAATTAAACTCAATTCTATTCCCTATCCCGGTTCTCAAAGAATCTTATATGCCCTTTATCCTCAGGTTTAGTAAAAACTGGAAAACCAGCGTGTATTTAAACACCTGACTTGGGATAAACAAAATGTCATTAAATGACTATAATAATACCAAGTGGGTATCCTTGAGGCCTCTGAAACCGTAATATAATAACGAATTTAAAGTATTCAACATCAAACTCCATTACCATTTGTACATTTTAATATGAACCAACAGAAATAAGGCTTAATCCTTGTTTAAGGCTTGAAATCATCTACAGTTCCAAATCCATGCAGCTCCTTTATTGTCAATCCGATGAAGACATCCCAGTGTACATTGTAGGGTGGGAAAACATCTTAAATATCGCGTTGTGTAATTATATACAAATTAAAAAAATGAATAGGCTGCAATTATAACAGCTGTTCCTGTCAACCTCCAAATAGCACACTCAAGTGGTGAAAAGAAAGAACTGTCAGATCCCCAACCAGCTCTTCCTGACAATCTCCCAATAGCACGCTCAAGTGGTGAAAAGAAAGAAACTGTCAGATCCCCAACCAGCTCTTCCTGACAACCTCCCAATAGCACACTCAAGTGGTGAAAAGCAAGAACTGTCAGATCCCCAACCAGTTGCCCCTGTCAACCTCCAAATAGCACACTCAAGTGGTGAAAAGAAAGAACTGTCAGATCCCCAACCAGCTGCCCCTGTCAACCTCCAAATAGCACACTCCAGTGGTGAAAAGAAAGAACTGTCAGATCCCCAACCAGCTCCTCCTGTCAACCTCCAAATAGCACACTCAAGTGGTGAAAAGAAAGAACTGTAAGATCTCCCACCAGCTGCCCCTGTCAACCTCCAAATAGCACACTCAAGTGGTGAAAAGAAAGAAACTGTCAGATCCCCAACCAGCTGCCCCTGTCAACCTCCCAATAGCACACTCAAGTGGTGAAAAGAAAGAAACTGTCAGATCCCCAACCAGCTCCTCCTGTCAACCTCTAAATAGCACACTCAAGTGGTGAAAAGAAAGAATGCTGTCAGATCCCCAACCAGCTCCTCCTGTCAACCCCTAAATAGCACACTCAAGTGGTGAAATAAACAAATAAAAAAACTGTCAGATCCCAAACCAGCTCCTCCTGTCAACCTCTAAATAGCACACTCAAGTGGTGAAAAGAAAAAATAAAAAAACTGTCAGATCCCCAACCAGCTCCTCCTGTCAACCTCTAAATAGCACACTCAAGTGGTGAAAAGAAAGAAACTGTCAGATCCCCAACCAGCTCCTCCTGTCAACCCCTAAATAGCACACTCAAGTGGTGAAAAGAAAGATACTGTCAGATCCCCAACAAGCTGCCCCTGTCAACCTCCAAATAGCACACTCAAGTGGTAAAAAGACAGAATGCTGTCAGATCCCCAACCAGCTCCTCCTGTCAACCTCCAAATAGCACACTCCAGTGGTGAAAAGAAAGAATGCTGTCAGATCCCCAACCAGCTGTTTCTGTCAACCTCCAAATAGCACACTCAAGTGGTGAAATAAAAAAACTGTCAGATCCCCAACCAGCTACCCCTGTCCACCTCACATCAGCACACTCCGGTGGTGAAAAGAGAGATTACTAAAATGTTGATAACAGAAATTAAACAGCTGTGTTTAAAAGCATAAAGGTGCAGTGCCTTTCATTAATGTCTAAATGAATCCTACTCAAAATATAATAATTTTTTTATATTAAGAGAGAAAAAAAAGAGAGAGAGAGAGAGAGAGAGAGGGTGGGGGTGGGGAGGTGGGGAGGACGTTGGGACTGGAGGGAGGGGAAGGGAAGAAGGGAGGAGGGTGAGGGTTGGAGGCTGTCTAGGGTAGGGCTGTAATGGTTAGGGTTAGGGTTAGGGTTAGGGTTAGGGTAGGGTTAGGGTTAGGGTTAGGGTTAGGGTTAGGGTTAGGGTTAGGGGTTAGGGTTAGGGTTAGGGTTAGGGTTAGGGTTAGGATATGGGGTTTTGACGACCGTCAGGGTTAGGGTTAGGGTTAGGGTTAGGGTTAGGGTTAGGATATGGGGTTTTGACGACCGTCGGTACCCCCAAAATGAAACTTTGAAGGCCGATAACTCCGGATAGGAAGGTGCTAGAGACTTGAAACCAAGTTCTACCCCCCCTACCAACGGGTCTGGCTTTCGATTGGTGCCATCCGTTTGGCTCTACGACCTTCCGGTCCGGAGATACGCCCACTTTTTGACTTCCGGTTGCCTGTATCTCCGGAACGGAAGGTCGTACAAACTCGCGGAGACCATCGTTGGATTCAGAAGGGTCGAATTAGGGCAGACGGAGCTTGGTTGCGAGTCTCTACGACCTTCCCTTCCGGAGATATCCGCCGTTGAAGTCGTCCCATTGAAACGAATGGGAGGCGGGTGACCGAAAAATTTCTAAGTGTCAGAAGCCAATTTCTTCCCACAGAAACCTCAAATGAGCACGTTTCAGACCATTTGGAGTCTAATGGTACCTACTTTGAGTGACCGCTTTTCCCAACCCATTGTTAGGGTCAGCGTAAGTGGGTCAGCGTAAGTTAAAGTGTATGTGTATGTGTTAGGGTAAGAGTAAGTGATAGGGTAGGTGATAGTGTAAGTGTAAGAGTCCGTTACCTTGTGACGATCCTCTGCGTGGAGCCGGACAAGGGGGTGTGCTCCCGAGGTCTGTCAGAGACAGACTGAGCGTTGTAGGGCAGTTTGTGTCCCTTTAAATGCATTTAAATGTAGTTTAATGTAATTTTATTAAAAATACAAAATTTCAAGTGACTTTATCTCTTGATAGGAAGGTCGTAGGAAAAAACTGATGGCACCTACCCCCCCAAAGTCGATGCCTGGCTTTCCAACGGTGGAAACCCCGTTGTTCTACGCCCCACCTGAGGTGAGATAATGTTGTTTTTACAGTGTATTTTCTGTATCTCCGGAACGGAAGGTCGTAGAAACTCGGGGAGACCACCGCCGGATTCAGAAGGGTCGAATTAGGGCAGGCGGAAGGTGGTTTGGAGTCTCTACGACCTTCCCTTCTGGAGATATAAGAGGTCAAAATTTGGCAAACTTGGTCCTACTTTATCTCTTCAACCGATCGTCACAGAAATAAGAGGACAAAACCTGTGCCCTGCCTAGACCACGCCGGATCCAACGGTGAAAACCCCGAGTCTCTATGACCTTTGGTTCCGGAGATATAGAAGGTTGAGTGTGGGACATTCGTCCTTCTTTATCTCATCAACCGATCGTCACAGAAACAAGCGGACAAAACCTGTGAACTGTCTAGACCACGCCGGATCCAACGGTGAAAACCCCGAGTCTCTACGACCTTCCGTTCCGGAGATATCGGCCGTTGAAGTCGTCCCATTGAAACGAATGGGAGGCGAGTGACTGAAAAATTTCTAAGTGTCAGGGGCCAAATCCTTCCCCCAGAAACCTCACATGAGCACGTTTCAGACCATTTGGAGTCCAATGGTACCTACTTTGAATGACCGATTTTCCCAACCCATACTTAGGGTAAGTGTAAGTGAAAGGGTAAGTGATAGTGCAATTGTATGTGTGAGTGTTAGGGTAAGAGTAAGTGATAAGTGAAAGTGTATTTGTATGTCTTAGGGTAAGAGTAAGTGATAGGGTAGGTGATAGTGTAAGTGTAAGAGTCCGTTACCTTGTGACGGTCCTCTGCGTGGAGCCGGACAGGGGGTGTGCTCCCGAGGTCTGTCAGAGACAGACTGAGCGTTCTAGGGCAGTTTGTGTCCCTTTAGGGTTAGGGTTAGGGTTAGGGTTAGGGTTAGGGTTAGGGTTAGGATATGGGGTTTTGACGACCGTCGGTACCCCCAAAATGAAACTTTGAAGGCCGATAACTCCGGATAGGAAGGTGCTAGAGACTTGAAACCAAGTTCTACCCCCCCTACCAACGGGTCTGGCTTTCGATTGGTGCCATCCGTTTGGCTCTACGACCTTCCGGTCCGGAGATACGCCCACTTTTTGACTTCCGGTTGCCTGTATCTCCGGAACGGAAGGTCGTAGAAACTCGCGGAGACCACCGTTGGATTCAGAAGGGTCGAATTATGGCAGACGGAGCTTGGTTGCGAGTCTCTACGACCTTCCGTTCCGGAGATATCCGCCGTTGAAATCGTCCCATTGAAACGAATGGGAGGCGGGTGACCGAAAAATTTCTAAGTGCCAGGGCCCAAATCCTTCCCCCAGAAACCTCATAGGAGCACGTTTCAGAGCATTTGAAGTCAGGGTTAGGGTTAGGGTTAGGGTTAGGGTTAGGGTTAGGGTTAGGGTTAGGATATGGGGTTTTGACGACCGTCGGTACCCCCAAAATGAAACTTTGAAGGCCGATAACTCCGGATAGGAAGGTGCTAGAGACTTGAAACCAAGTTCTACCCCCCCTACCAACGGGTCTGGCTTTCGATTGGTGCCATCCGTTTGGCTCTACGACCTTCCGGTCCGGAGATACGCCCACTTTTTGACTTCCGGTTGCCTGTATCTCCGGAACGGAAGGTCGTAGAAACTCGCGGAGACCACCGTTGGATTCAGAAGGGTCGAATTATGGCAGACGGAGCTTGGTTGCGAGTCTCTACGACCTTCCGTTCCGGAGATATCCGCCGTTGAAATCGTCCCATTGAAACGAATGGGAGGCGGGTGACCGAAAAATTTCTAAGTGCCAGGGCCCAAATCCTTCCCCCAGAAACCTCATAGGAGCACGTTTCAGAGCATTTGAAGTCCAATGGTACCTACTTTGAGTGACCAGTTTTCCCAACCCATACTTAGGGTAAGTGTAAGTGATAGGGTAAGTGATAGTGAAATTGTATGTGTGAGTGTTAAGGTAAGAGTAAGTGATAGGGTAGGTGATAGTGAAAGAGTCTGTTGCCCTGTGATCCTCTGAGTGGAGATGGACAAGGTGATGTGCTCCCTAGGTCTGTATGTGTTAGGGTAAGAGTAAGTGATAGGGTAGGTGATAGTGTAAGTGTAAGAGTCCGTTACCTTGTGACGATCCTCTGCGTGGAGCCGGACAAGGGGGTGTGCTCCCGAGGTCTGTCAGGGACAGACTGAGCGTTCTAGGGCAGTTTGTGTCCCTTTAAATGCATTTAAATGTAATTTAATGTAATTTAATTAAAATTTCAAAATTTCAAGTGACTTTATCTCTTGATAGGAACGTCGTAGGAAAAAACTGATGGCACCTACCCCCCCAAAGTCGATGTCTGGCTTTCCAACGGTGGAAACCCCGTAGTTCTACGCCCCACCTGAGGTGAGATAATGTCGTTTTTACAGTGTATTTTCAGTATCTCCGGAACGGAAGGTCGTAGAAACTCGGGGAGACCACCGTTGGATTCAGAAGGGTCGAATTAGGGCAGGCGGAAGCTGGTTTGGAGTCTCTACGACCTTCCGTTCTGGAGATATAAGAGGTCAAAGTTTGGGAAACTTGGTCCTTCTTTATCTCATCAACCGATCGTCACAGAAACAAGCGGACAAAACCTGTGCCCTGCTTAGACCACGCTGGACCCAACGGTGAAAACCCCGAGTCTCTACGACCTTTGGTTCTGGAGATATAGAAGGTCGAGTCTGGGACATTCATCCTTCTTTATCTCATCAGGGTTAGGGTTAGGGTTAGGGTTAGGGTTAGGGTTAGGGTTAGGATATAGGGTTTTGACGACCGTCGCCTGCCTCTTCGAAGGCGAATAACTTTTGATAGGAAGGTGCTAGAGACTTGAAACCAAGTCCTACCCCCCCAGGCAACGGGTCTGGCTTTCGATTGGTGGCATCGGTTTGGCTCTACGACCTTCCGGTCCAGAGATACGCCCACTTTTTGACTTCCGGTTGCCTGTATCTCCGGAAGGGAAGGTCGTAGAAACTCGCGGAGACCCCCGTTGGATTCAGAAGGGTCGAATTATGGCAGACGGAGCTTGGTTGCGAGTCTCTACGACCTTCCGTTCCGGTGATAGGGTTAGGGTTAGGGTTAGGGTTGGGTTAGGTGGAGTAGATGGAGTAGAGGGTTAGGGTTAGGGTTAGGGTTAAGGGTTAGGGTTAGGGTTAGGGTTAGGGTTAGGGTTAGGGTTAGGTATAAGGGGTAAGTACCACTTTGTTTTCGCTGGGCAAACTTTTTGAGGACCAGCTAGAGACACCATTCCACTTCACAGGGCTTCAGGGGGCCCGGCTGGAGGCTGTGGTAAAGTTGCCCAAATTTTGCCCGCAATGCATCATGGGTAAAAACAATCAAACGTCTCTCACCGCTAGGGGGAAGTGGGCGTAGCTTAGGGACCACGGCTACCCCCCCATTTGTGGCCACGCCGAATCCAACGGTACCACCCACAAGTCTCTACGACCTTCCTAGCCGGAGATATGATTGGTTGAAGTCGCCCCATTGAAACGAATGGGAGGCGGGTGACTGAAAAATTTCTAAGTGTCAGGGCCCAAATCCTTCCCCCAGAAACCTCACATGAGCACGTTTCAGACCATTTGGAGTCCAATGGTACCTACTTTGAGTGACCACTTTTCCCAACCCATACTTAGGGTAAGTGTAAGTGATAGGGTAAGTGATAGTGCAATTGTATGTGTGAGTGTTAGGGTAAGAGTAAGTGATAAGTGAAAGTGTATTTGTATGTCTTAGGGTAAGAGTAAGTGATAGGGTAGGTGATAGTGTAAGTGTAAGAGTCCGTTACCTTGTGACGGTCCTCTGCGTGGAGCCGGACAAGGGGGTGTGCTCCCGAGGTTTGTCAGAGACAGACTGAGCGTTCTAGGGCAGTTTGTGTCCCTTTAAATACATTTAAATGTAATTTAATGTAATTTAATTAAAATTTCAAAATTTCAAGTGACTTTATCTCTTCATAGGAACGTCGTAGGAAAAAACTGATGGCACCTACCCCCCCAAAGTCGATGTCTGGCTTTCCAACGGTGGAAACCCCGTAGTTCTACGCCCCACCTGAGGTGAGATAATGTCGTTTTTACAGTGTATTTTCTGTATCTCCGGAACGGAAGGTCGTAGAAACTCGGGGAGACCACCGTTGGATTCAGAAGGGTCGAATTAGGGCAGGCGGAAGCTGGTTTGGAGTCTCTACGACCTTCCGTTCTGGAGATATAAGAGGTCAAAGTTTGGGAAACTTGGTCCTTCTTTATCTCATCAACCGATCGTCACAGAAACAAGCGGACAAAACCTTTGCCCTGCTTAGACCACGCCGGACCCAACGGTGAAAACCCCGAGTCTCTATGACCTTTGGTTCCGGAGATATAGAAGGTCGAGTGTGGGACATTCGTCCTTCTTTATCTCATGGGTTAGGGTTAGGTGGAGTAGATGGAGTAGATGTATCTCAGTGACATCCCCGGGGTTAGGGTTAGGGTTAGGGTTAGGGTTTAGGGTTAGGGTTAGGGTTAGGGTTAGGGTTAGGGTTAGGTGGAGTAGATGGAGTAGATGTATCTCAGTGACATCCCCCTGAATCAGTACCTTGACCAAAACAGTTTGGAGTAGAGAGTCACTGGCAATGCACGGGCCGGCGCGTGTCACTCAGAAACTCCCCTCCAATGTTGGTTCGTCTCAATGTAGAATAGAAAAACAGAATAGAAAAAGATTGAAAAGATAGAATAAAGAAAAAACGAGAAAGACAGAATAGATAATACAGAAAAAAGGAAGAAAAAAGAAAGAAACAAAGATAGAGAAGAATTTGATGAAGAACAGGTAACAGATGTGGCGTCGTCATATGACGCTCAACCACACCCGAGCCGGTCTAGGCTTAACCTGTCTCCCCCAATTCCCTCTTCTAAGTATAGGAGAAGGAATGGGAGAGGAAAAAGAGATGAGCAGGTAGATCACGCCGGAGTGTAGAGTTTATAGGTGAAAAGTAAAATGGGTAGATGGCACAAACTAACTTCCCTAGTTTTAAACCTTCTTCCTAAATCCGTACTAATTGGCCACAAGGGGTCTAGAGTAAGATTAAGATTAGCGCTACACCTCATGGTTAGCATCTAGAAAGTAAGATTGGTTAGGATTGGAACTACACTTCAGAGTTAGGGGTTTAACAGGGATAGAAAAGAACTTGAGAAGGAACAGGTAACAGATGCGGCGTCGTCGTCTGACGCTCAACCACACCCGAGCCGGTCTAGGCTTAACCTGTCTCCCCCAATTCCCGCTCCTAAGTATAGGAGAAGGAATGGGAGAGGAAAAGAGATGAGCAGGCAGACAACGCTGGAATGTAGAGTTTATAGGTAAAAAGTAAAGTGGGTAGATGGCACAAACTAACCTCCCTAGTTTTAAACTTCGTAGCTAAAAACTAGTGATTTAAACCCACCAACCTTAAGGTAAGGGTGGGGTGAAGGGTGAGGGTTAGATTCCAAGGTCACAATGGGTAGGAGACTAGTAGCATACAGCTAAAGACTAATGATTTAAAACCACCAACCTAAAGGTTAGGGTGGGGTGAAGGGTGAGGGTTAAATTCCAAGGTCACAATGGGTAGGAGACTAGTAGCATACAGCTAAAAACTAATGATTTAAACCCACCATCCTTAAGGTTAGGGTGGGGTGAAGGGTGAGGGTTAGATTCTAGATGTACAATGAGTAGGAGACTAGTAGCATACAGCTAAGGACTAATGATTTAAACCCACCAACCTTAAGGTTAGGGTGGGGCGAAGGGTGAGAGTTAGATTCTAGGTGTAAAATGAGTAGGAGACTGGTAGCATACGGCTAAAGACTAATGATTTAAACCCACCAACCTTAAGGTTAGGGTGGGGTGTAGGGTGGGGGTTAGATTCTAGGTTTGGTTAGGGTTAGAGCGAAAGATCAGGGTCCCAGGCTAAAAATAAGATAAATAGGTGGCATTGACAGACCTCTATAGTTTAAAACATTATGTATCACCTTGTCCTGAACGGCCCAGGGCCTTGGTTAGGGTTAGAGCGAAAGGTCAGGGTCAGGGGCTAAAAATCAGATACATAGGTGGCATTAACAGACCTCTATAGTTTAAAACAGTATTTGCAACTCCATACTAAAACCATGTCTGTATTTCCTTCTATGAGCGGCGTTAGTTAGGCAAACCCAGAAAATCTTGTAATTGTAATAACCAAGAAGACATCTTTAGAACTAAAAAAATAAAAAAATAATCCAGCAAAATTGAAGAAATCCCAGACAAACATCATAATCCTGTAATTTATATCAACCTTAAATAACACAAAAGATCACTCTCTCTATAAAGGCAAAGGAAGGGAGATGAATCATAATAAGTTATTGCAGGATTTAGGTTTGGATCTTAAAATGAGTGTATAAGGAAGTGTAAATTTGGATCAATCTCATTTATTCCAAATCTTGACACATCATCAGTAGTGTGCCTTGGGATCAACAGATCGTTTCGGCCTTTTAAACACTATACGATCCTCCTCCAAGGTGGCCCGACGAGGTGATCATTCTCGCCGTGTGTCAGACTAAATTTTGAAAAACATCCAAAAGGGATTTATGGCCAGCTCCTGAGAGCATCAGTCACAAGTTGGTTATGTCACCATGTAGTTATGAAGCCATGTATGTCTGGCCTTCTTTGTGCACTTAAGAATCAATTTCTCTTATTATATTTGCAATTAGAGATAGGACAATATTAGCCATCAACTTCTTTTCTCATTCATTACCAACAAGCTGTTGTTAAATCAACTCATACCTTCACCATTGGGGCTTTATGAAAATCAGAAATTAAACAGTGTTAGCCATCCACTTCATTTCTTATTGATTCCAACAAGCTGTTGTTAAATCAAAACAAACTCTGCTGGTGCTGTATGAAAACCAGAAATTGAAGACTTATAGCCATCAACTTCTTTCCTTAATCATTTCCAAAAACTATTGTTAAATACACTCATGACGTCACTGCTGACACTCCATGAAAACCAGTAATTAGAACTAAAAACCTTTATTGTTGGAAATAGCCATTCATCATTACATTCAGTATTCTAACGGTTTTTTTTTTTTTTTTTTTTTTTTTTTTTTTTTTTTTTGTTATTATTAGAGTCCCAGTCAGCAAAGCAAAAAGCTGAACTTAAAGACTAATAAAAAACCTCCTGTAACCGTATTAAAAGAGGATGAAAAACCAAAATCAATATCCTTTACTAATAAAAACCAGGTAAGAATTAATTTTAAAATTAAATATTGTATCCAAAACATCCACGTGTTCAAAGAGCACCCAAAACATTGAATCCTAACCCTAATAAGGCTAGCACAAAAGGATCAGCTGTAATTGTGATAAAAACAAAGCAATGATGTATAAACTAAATGCCCCAGTAATTTGAAACCTCCTATCGTCAATCACATATTATAGTTCAAATCCAAAACATCATCTATCAATAAGTCTGCTTTTAAAATCCAGTAAAGTTCTGCTCCGTTTTTTTTTAAAAAAACAGCCAAACTACCCGTCATTAAAACTGTAGACCAATCTGACAATCTTAAACCCATAATCCAACTACGCTGATTTAATGGGAAGGATTTATCCTAAACAAACTCGGTGTCCCAGAATGAACCGTCAAAGATGTTTAAATTCATCCAGAACCATGTCAGAAACACGCAGCAAACCCCGGTTCTAATCCAAGCGCATTACGCGTGCCATACCCGCTGAAGGACAGAAATTAAACATTCCACTTTCATCAGGATAAACTAAACATCAGAAACCGTTAGAGAAAACCAGAAAATAGCTTCATACCTGTAAACCAGTCTACGTTATGGCCTCCAGTTGGCTTTGCTGCGATCGGATGTCAGCTCAATATTCACGCTCCCAACAGTTTAACCTGTGGTTTTTTTTAAAAAAACAACTAAATGTCCTGTGATAGGGTGACAGAATAATGCGTCGTCAGTCTTTAGCAAGCTACTCAATATTTACCGTATTAGGGCGTCAAGTAAAAATCCTTCTGAGCGACAAGCTGCGGTCATCTGCTGATGCGTCCAGCGATTTCTCCTATGAACGGCAGACAAGCTGTTCGTTCTCCCTCAGCTAACCATCTGACTGGGCTTCAAGCTTTATAGGGAGACCTAAGTAAGGTGGAGACGTCCCGGCTACCCAAACAACAAAATTTTTTTTAAAAAACACTCCTTAACTTCACAAAGGCTTTAAATGTCCAAAGAATAAAATACATCTCAAAGTGTGCTCAACCTATTCACAGAACCTTCACATCTGCATAACAGACCAGGCTAAGAGGGTGCCGGCAGTCCTCCCCCCTGCTGAGACTCCAGGTGGATGACATGGAAAAAAACCAGTAAACAACTATATATAGGCAGTTTTGAGGAATTAAACTCAATTCTATTCCCTATCCCGGTTCTCAAAGAATCTTATATGCCCTTTATCCTCAGGTTTAGTAAAAACTGGAAAACCAGCGTGTATTTAAACACCTGACTTGGGATAAACAAAATGTCATTAAATGACTATAATAATACCAAGTGGGTATCCTTGAGGCCTCTGAAACCGTAATATAATAACGAATTTAAAGTATTCAACATCAAACTCCATTACCATTTGTACATTTTAATATGAACCAACAGAAATAAGGCTTAATCCTTGTTTAAGGCTTGAAATCATCTACAGTTCCAAATCCATGCAGCTCCTTTATTGTCAATCCGATGAAGACATCCCAGTGTACATTGTAGGGTGGGAAAACATCTTAAATATCGCGTTGTGTAATTATATACAAATTAAAAAAATGAATAGGCTGCAATTATAACAGCTGTTCCTGTCAACCTCCAAATAGCACACTCAAGTGGTGAAAAGAAAGAACTGTCAGATCCCCAACCAGCTCTTCCTGACAATCTCCCAATAGCACGCTCAAGTGGTGAAAAGAAAGAAACTGTCAGATCCCCAACCAGCTCTTCCTGACAACCTCCCAATAGCACACTCAAGTGGTGAAAAGCAAGAACTGTCAGATCCCCAACCAGTTGCCCCTGTCAACCTCCAAATAGCACACTCAAGTGGTGAAAAGAAAGAACTGTCAGATCCCCAACCAGCTGCCCCTGTCAACCTCCAAATAGCACACTCCAGTGGTGAAAAGAAAGAACTGTCAGATCCCCAACCAGCTCCTCCTGTCAACCTCCAAATAGCACACTCAAGTGGTGAAAAGAAAGAACTGTAAGATCTCCCACCAGCTGCCCCTGTCAACCTCCAAATAGCACACTCAAGTGGTGAAAAGAAAGAAACTGTCAGATCCCCAACCAGCTGCCCCTGTCAACCTCCCAATAGCACACTCAAGTGGTGAAAAGAAAGAAACTGTCAGATCCCCAACCAGCTCCTCCTGTCAACCTCTAAATAGCACACTCAAGTGGTGAAAAGAAAGAATGCTGTCAGATCCCCAACCAGCTCCTCCTGTCAACCCCTAAATAGCACACTCAAGTGGTGAAATAAACAAATAAAAAAACTGTCAGATCCCAAACCAGCTCCTCCTGTCAACCTCTAAATAGCACACTCAAGTGGTGAAAAGAAAAAATAAAAAAACTGTCAGATCCCCAACCAGCTCCTCCTGTCAACCTCTAAATAGCACACTCAAGTGGTGAAAAGAAAGAAACTGTCAGATCCCCAACCAGCTCCTCCTGTCAACCCCTAAATAGCACACTCAAGTGGTGAAAAGAAAGATACTGTCAGATCCCCAACAAGCTGCCCCTGTCAACCTCCAAATAGCACACTCAAGTGGTAAAAAGACAGAATGCTGTCAGATCCCCAACCAGCTCCTCCTGTCAACCTCCAAATAGCACACTCCAGTGGTGAAAAGAAAGAATGCTGTCAGATCCCCAACCAGCTGTTTCTGTCAACCTCCAAATAGCACACTCAAGTGGTGAAATAAAAAAACTGTCAGATCCCCAACCAGCTACCCCTGTCCACCTCACATCAGCACACTCCGGTGGTGAAAAGAGAGATTACTAAAATGTTGATAACAGAAATTAAACAGCTGTGTTTAAAAGCATAAAGGTGCAGTGCCTTTCATTAATGTCTAAATGAATCCTACTCAAAATATAATAATTTTTTTATATTAAGAGAGAAAAAAAAGAGAGAGAGAGAGAGAGAGAGAGGGTGGGGGTGGGGAGGTGGGGAGGACGTTGGGACTGGAGGGAGGGGAAGGGAAGAAGGGAGGAGGGTGAGGGTTGGAGGCTGTCTAGGGTAGGGCTGTAATGGTTAGGGTTAGGGTTAGGGTTAGGGTTAGGGTAGGGTTAGGGTTAGGGTTAGGGTTAGGGTTAGGGTTAGGGTTAGGGTTAGGATATGGGGTTTTGACGACCGTCGGTACCCCCAAAATGAAACTTTGAAGGCCGATAACTCCGGATAGGAAGGTGCTAGAGACTTGAAACCAAGTTCTACCCCCCCTACCAACGGGTCTGGCTTTCGATTGGTGCCATCCGTTTGGCTCTACGACCTTCCGGTCCGGAGATACGCCCACTTTTTGACTTCCGGTTGCCTGTATCTCCGGAACGGAAGGTCGTAGAAACTCGCGGAGACCACCGTTGGATTCAGAAGGGTCGAATTATGGCAGACGGAGCTTGGTTGCGAGTCTCTACGACCTTCCGTTCCGGAGATATCCGCCGTTGAAATCGTCCCATTGAAACGAATGGGAGGCGGGTGACCGAAAAATTTCTAAGTGCCAGGGCCCAAATCCTTCCCCCAGAAACCTCATAGGAGCACGTTTCAGAGCATTTGAAGTCCAATGGTACCTACTTTGAGTGACCAGTTTTCCCAACCCATACTTAGGGTAAGTGTAAGTGATAGGGTAAGTGATAGTGAAATTGTATGTGTGAGTGTTAAGGTAAGAGTAAGTGATAGGGTAGGTGATAGTGAAAGAGTCTGTTGCCCTGTGATCCTCTGAGTGGAGATGGACAAGGTGATGTGCTCCCTAGGTCTGTATGTGTTAGGGTAAGAGTAAGTGATAGGGTAGGTGATAGTGTAAGTGTAAGAGTCCGTTACCTTGTGACGATCCTCTGCGTGGAGCCGGACAAGGGGGTGTGCTCCCGAGGTCTGTCAGGGACAGACTGAGCGTTCTAGGGCAGTTTGTGTCCCTTTAAATGCATTTAAATGTAATTTAATGTAATTTAATTAAAATTTCAAAATTTCAAGTGACTTTATCTCTTGATAGGAACGTCGTAGGAAAAAACTGATGGCACCTACCCCCCCAAAGTCGATGTCTGGCTTTCCAACGGTGGAAACCCCGTAGTTCTACGCCCCACCTGAGGTGAGATAATGTCGTTTTTACAGTGTATTTTCAGTATCTCCGGAACGGAAGGTCGTAGAAACTCGGGGAGACCACCGTTGGATTCAGAAGGGTCGAATTAGGGCAGGCGGAAGCTGGTTTGGAGTCTCTACGACCTTCCGTTCTGGAGATATAAGAGGTCAAAGTTTGGGAAACTTGGTCCTTCTTTATCTCATCAACCGATCGTCACAGAAACAAGCGGACAAAACCTGTGCCCTGCTTAGACCACGCTGGACCCAACGGTGAAAACCCCGAGTCTCTACGACCTTTGGTTCTGGAGATATAGAAGGTCGAGTCTGGGACATTCATCCTTCTTTATCTCATCAGGGTTAGGGTTAGGGTTAGGGTTAGGGTTAGGGTTAGGGTTAGGGTTAGGGTTAGGGTTAGGGTTAGGGTTAGGGTTAGGGTTAGGGTTAGGGTTAGGGTTAGGGTTAGGGTTAGGGTTAGGGTTAGGGTTAGGGTTAGGGTTAGGGTTAGGGTTAGGGTTAGGGTTAGGGTTAGGGTTAGGGTTAGGGTTAGGGTTAGGGTTAGGGTTAGGGTTAGGGTTAGGGTTAGGGTTAGGGTTAGGGTTAGGGTTAGGGTTAGGGTTAGGGTTAGGGTTAGGGTTAGGGTTAGGGTTAGGGTTAGGGTTAGGGTTAGGGTTAGGGTTAGGGTTAGGGTTAGGGTTAGGGTTAGGGTTAGGGTTAGGGTTAGGGTTAGGGTTAGGGTTAGGGTTAGGGTTAGGGTTAGGGTTAGGGTTAGGGTTAGGGTTAGGGTTAGGGTTAGGGTTAGGGTTAGGGTTAGGGTTAGGGTTAGGGTTAGGGTTAGGGTTAGGGTTAGGGTTAGGGTTAGGGTTAGGGTTAGGGTTAGGGTTAGGGTTAGGGTTAGGGTTAGGGTTAGGGTTAGGGTTAGGGTTAGGGTTAGGGTTAGGGTTAGGGTTAGGGTTAGGGTTAGGGTTAGGGTTAGGGTTAGGGTTAGGGTTAGGGTTAGGGTTAGGGTTAGGGTTAGGGTTAGGGTTAGGGTTAGGGTTAGGGTTAGGGTTAGGGTTAGGGTTAGGGTTAGGGTTAGGGTTAGGGTTAGGGTTAGGGTTAGGGTTAGGGTTAGGGTTAGGGTTAGGGTTAGGGTTAGGGTTAGGGTTAGGGTTAGGGTTAGGGTTAGGGTTAGGGTTAGGGTTAGGGTTAGGGTTAGGGTTAGGGTTAGGGTTAGGGTTAGGGTTAGGGTTAGGGTTAGGGTTAGGGTTAGGGTTAGGGTTAGGGTTAGGGTTAGGGTTAGGGTTAGGGTTAGGGTTAGGGTTAGGGTTAGGGTTAGGGTTAGGGTTAGGGTTAGGGTTAGGGTTAGGGTTAGGGTTAGGGTTAGGGTTAGGGTTAGGGTTAGGGTTAGGGTTAGGGTTAGGGTTAGGGTTAGGGTTAGGGTTAGGGTTAGGGTTAGGGTTAGGGTTAGGGTTAGGGTTAGGGTTAGGGTTAGGGTTAGGGTTAGGGTTAGGGTTAGGGTTAGGGTTAGGGTTAGGGTTAGGGTTAGGGTTAGGGTTAGGGTTAGGGTTAGGGTTAGGGTTAGGGTTAGGGTTAGGGTTAGGGTTAGGGTTAGGGTTAGGGTTAGGGTTAGGGTTAGGGTTAGGGTTAGGGTTAGGGTTAGGGTTAGGGTTAGGGTTAGGGTTAGGGTTAGGGTTAGGGTTAGGGTTAGGGTTAGGGTTAGGGTTAGGGTTAGGGTTAGGGTTAGGGTTAGGGTTAGGGTTAGGGTTAGGGTTAGGGTTAGGGTTAGGGTTAGGGTTAGGGTTAGGGTTAGGGTTAGGGTTAGGGTTAGGGTTAGGGTTAGGGTTAGGGTTAGGGTTAGGGTTAGGGTTAGGGTTAGGGTTAGGGTTAGGGTTAGGGTTAGGGTTAGGGTTAGGGTTAGGGTTAGGGTTAGGGTTAGGGTTAGGGTTAGGGTTAGGGTTAGGGTTAGGGTTAGGGTTAGGGTTAGGGTTAGGGTTAGGGTTAGGGTTAGGGTTAGGGTTAGGGTTAGGGTTAGGGTTAGGGTTAGGGTTAGGGTTAGGGTTAGGGTTAGGGTTAGGGTTAGGGTTAGGGTTAGGGTTAGGGTTAGGGTTAGGGTTAGGGTTAGGGTTAGGGTTAGGGTTAGGGTTAGGGTTAGGGTTAGGGTTAGGGTTAGGGTTAGGGTTAGGGTTAGGGTTAGGGTTAGGGTTAGGGTTAGGGTTAGGGTTAGGGTTAGGGTTAGGGTTAGGGTTAGGGTTAGGGTTAGGGTTAGGGTTAGGGTTAGGGTTAGGGTTAGGGTTAGGGTTAGGGTTAGGGTTAGGGTTAGGGTTAGGGTTAGGGTTAGGGTTAGGGTTAGGGTTAGGGTTAGGGTTAGGGTTAGGGTTAGGGTTAGGGTTAGGGTTAGGGTTAGGGTTAGGGTTAGGGTTAGGGTTAGGGTTAGGGTTAGGGTTAGGGTTAGGGTTAGGGTTAGGGTTAGGGTTAGGGTTAGGGTTAGGGTTAGGGTTAGGGTTAGGGTTAGGGTTAGGGTTAGGGTTAGGGTTAGGGTTAGGGTTAGGGTTAGGGTTAGGGTTAGGGTTAGGGTTAGGGTTAGGGTTAGGGTTAGGGTTAGGGTTAGGGTTAGGGTTAGGGTTAGGGTTAGGGTTAGGGTTAGGGT
>NC_091750.1:30795400-30893228 GCF_043380555.1 Nothobranchius furzeri | reverse complement strand
TCTACCCCTAACCCTAACCCTAACCCTACCCTAACCCTAACCCTAACCCTAACCCTACCCTAACCCTAACCCTAACCCTAACCCTAACCCTAACCCTAACCCTAACCCTAACCCTAACCCTAACCCTAACCCTAACCCTAACCCCTAACCCTAACCCTAACCCTAACCCTAACCCTAACCCTAACCCTAACCCTAACCCTAACCCTAACCCTAACCCTAACCCTAACCCTAACCCTAACCCTAACCCTAACCCTAACCCTAACCCTAACCCTAACCCTAACCCTAACCCTAACCCTAACCCTAACCCTAACCCTAACCCTAACCCTAACCCTAACCCTAACCCTAACCCTAACCCTAACCCTAACCCTAACCTAACCCTAACCCTAACCCTAACCCTAACCCTAACCCTAACCCTAACCCTAACCCTAACCCTAACCCTAACCCTAACCCTAACCCTAACCCTAACCCTAACCCTAACCCTAACCCTAACCCTAACCCTAACCCTAACCCTAACCCTAACCCTAACCCTAACCCTAACCCTAACCCTAACCCTAACCCTAACCCTAACCCTAACCCTAACCCTAACCCTAACCCTAACCCTAACCCTAACCCTAACCCTAACCCTAACCCTAACCCTAACCCTAACCCTAACCCTAACCCTAACCCTAACCCTAACCCTAACCCTAACCCTAACCCTAACCCTAACCCTAACCCTAACCCTAACCCTAACCCTAACCCTAACCCTAACCCTAACCCTAACCCTAACCCTAACCCTAACCCTAACCTAACCCTAACCCTAACCCTAACCCTAACCCTAACCTAACCCTAACCCTAACCCTAACCCTAACCCTAACCCTAACCCTAACCCTAACCCTAACCCTAACCCTAACCCTAACCCTAACCCTAACCCTAACCCTAACCCTAACCCTAACCCTAACCCTAACCCTAACCCTAACCCTAACCCTAACCCTAACCCTAACCCTAACCCTAACCTAACCCTAACCCTAACCCTAACCCTAACCCTAACCCTAACCCTAACCCTAACCCTAACCCTAACCCTAACCCTAACCCTAACCCTAACCCTAACCCTAACCCTAACCCTAACCCTAACCCTAACCCTAACCCTAACCCTAACCCTAACCCTAACCCTAACCCTAACCCTAACCCTAACCCTAACCCTAACCCTAACCCTAACCCTAACCCTAACCCTAACCCTAACCCTAACCCTAACCCTAACCCTAACCCTAACCCTAACCCTAACCCTAACCCTAACCCTAACCCTAACCCTAACCCTAACCCTAACCCTAACCCTAACCCTAACCCTAACCCTAACCCTAACCCTAACCCTAACCCTAACCCTAACCCTAACCCTAACCCTAACCCTAACCCTAACCCTAACCCTAACCCTAACCCTAACCTAACCCTAACCCTAACCCTAACCCTAACCCTAACCCTAACCCTAACCCTAACCCTAACCCTAACCCTAACCCTAACCCTAACCCTAACCCTAACCCTAACCCTAACCCTAACCCTAACCCTAACCCTAACCCTAACCCTAACCCTAACCCTAACCCTAACCCTAACCCTAACCCTAACCCTAACCCTAACCCTAACCCTAACCCTAACCCTAACCCTAACCCTAACCCTAACCCTAACCCTAACCCTAACCCTAACCCTAACCCTAACCCTAACCCTAACCCTAACCCTAACCCTAACCCTAACCCTAAACCCTAACCCTAACCCTAACCCTAACCCTAACCCTAACCCTAACCCTAACCCTAACCCTAACCCTAACCCTAACCCTAACCCTAACCCTAACCCTAACCTAACCCTAACCCTAACCCTAACCCTAACCCTAACCCTAACCCTAACCCTAACCCTAACCCTAACCCTAACCCTAACCCTAACCCTAACCCTAACCCTAACCCTAACCCTAACCCTAACCCTAACCCTAACCCTAACCCTAACCCTAACCCTAACCCTAACCCTAACCCTAACCCTAACCCTAACCCTAACCCTAACCCTAACCCTAACCCTAACCCTAACCCTAACCCTAACCCTAACCCTAACCCTAACCCTAACCCTAACCCTAACCCTAACCCTAACCCTAACCCTAACCCTAACCCTAACCCTAACCCTAACCCTAACCCTAACCCTAACCCTAACCCTAACCCTAACCCTAACCCTAACCCTAACCCTAACCAACTAACCCTAACCCTAACCCTAACCCTAACCCTAACCCTAACCCTAACCCTAACCCTAACCCTAACCCTAACCCTAACCCTAACCCTAACCCTAACCCTAACCCTAACCCTAACCCTAACCCTAACCCTAACCCTAACCCTAACCCTAACCCTAACCCTAACCCTAACCCTAACCCTAACCCTAACCCTAACCCTAACCCTAACCCTAACCCTAACCCTAACCCTAACCCTAACCCTAACCCTAACCCTAACCCTAACCCTAACCCTAACCCTAACCCTAACCCTAACCCTAACCCTAACCCTAACCCTAACCCTAACCCTAACCCTAACCCTAACCCTAACCCTAACCCTAACCCTAACCCTAACCCTAACCCTAACCCTAACCCTAACCCTAACCCTAACCCTAACCCTAACCCTAACCCTAACCCTAACCCTAACCCTAACCCTAACCCTAACCCTAACCCTAACCCTAACCCTAACCCTAACCCTAACCCTAACCCTAACCCTAACCCTAACCCTAACCCTAACCCTAACCCTAACCCTAACCCTAACCCTAACCCTAACCCTAACCCTAACCCTAACCCTAACCCTAACCCTAACCCTAACCCTAACCCTAACCCTAACCCTAACCCTAACCCTAACCCTAACCCTAACCCTAACCCTAACCCTAACCCTAACCCTAACCCTAACCCTAACCCTAACCCTAACCCTAACCCTAACCCTAACCCTAACCCTAACCCTAACCCTAACCCTAACCCTAACCCTAACCCTAACCCTAACCCTAACCCTAACCCTAACCCTAACCCTAACCCTAACCCTAACCCTAACCCTAACCCTAACCCTAACCCTAACCCTAACCTAACCCTAACCCTAACCCTAACCCTAACCCTAACCCTAACCCTAACCCTAACCCTAACCCTAACCCTAACCCTAACCCTAACCCTAACCCTAACCCTAACCCTAACCCTAACCCTAACCCTAACCCTAACCCTAACCCTAACCCTAACCCTAACCCTAACCCTAACCCTAACCCTAACCCTAACCCTAACCCTAACCCTAACCCTAACCCTAACCCTAACCCTAACCCTAACCCTAACCCTAACCCTAACCCTAACCCTAACCCTAACCCTAACCCTAACCCTAACCCTAACCCTAACCCTAACCCTAACCCTAACCCTAACCCTAACCCTAACCCTAACCCTAACCCTAACCCTAACCCTAACCCTAACCCTAACCCTAACCCTAACCCTAACCCTAACCCTAACCCTAACCCTAACCCTAACCCTAACCCTAACCCTAACCCTAACCCTAACCCTAACCCTAACCCTAACCCTAACCCTAACCCTAACCCTAACCCTAACCCTAACCCTAACCCTAACCCTAACCCTAACCCTAACCCTAACCCTAACCCTAACCCTAACCCTAACCCTAACCCTAACCCTAACCCTAACCCTAACCCTAACCCTAACCCTAACCCTAACCCTAACCCTAACCCTAACCCTAACCCTAACCCTAACCCTAACCCAACCCTAACCCTAACCCTAACCCTAACCCTAACCCTAACCCTAACCCTAACCCTAACCCTAACCCTAACCCTAACCCTAACCCTAACCCTAACCCTAACCCTAACCCTAACCCTAACCCTAACCCTAACCCTAACCCTAACCCTAACCCTAACCCTAACCCTAACCCTAACCCTAACCCTAACCCTAACCCTAACCCTAACCCTAACCCTAACCCCAAACCCTAACCCTAACCCTAACCCTAACCCTAACCCTAACCCTAACCCTAACCCTAACCCTAACCCTAACCCTAACCCTAACCCTAACCCTAACCCTAACCCTAACCCTAACCCTAACCCTAACCCTAACCCTAACCCTAACCCTAACCTAACCCTAACCCTAACCCTAACCCTAACCCTAACCCTAACCCTAACCCTAACCCTAACCCTAACCCTAACCCTAACCCTAACCCTAACCCTAACCCTAACCCTAACCCTAACCCTAACCCTAACCCTAACCCTAACCCTAACCCTAACCCTAACCCTAACCCTAACCCTAACCCTAACCCTAACCCTAACCCTAACCCTAACCCTAACCCTAACCCTAACCCTAACCCTAACCCTAACCCTAACCCTAACCCTAACCCTAACCCTAACCCTAACCCTAACCCTAACCCTAACCCTAACCCTAACCCTAACCCTAACCCTAACCCTAACCCTAACCCTAACCCTAACCCTAACCCTAACCCTAACCCTAACCCTAACCCTAACCCTAACCCTAACCCTAACCCTAACCCTAACCCTAACCCTAACCCTAACCCTAACCCTAACCCTAACCCTAACCCTAACCCTAACCCTAACCCTAACCCTAACCCTAACCCTAACCCTAACCCTAACCCTAACCCTAACCCTAACCCTAACCCTAACCCTAACCCTAACCCTAACCCTAACCCTAACCCTAACCCTAACCCTAACCCTAACCCTAACCCTAACCCTAACCCTAACCCTAACCCTAACCCTAACCCTAACCCTAACCCTAACCCTAACCCTAACCCTAACCCTAACCCTAACCCTAACCCTAACCCTAACCCTAACCCTAACCCTAACCCTAACCCTAACCCTAACCCTAACCCTAACCCTAACCCTAACCCTAACCCTAACTCTTACCCTAAGACATACAAATACACTTTCACTTATCACTTACTCTTACCCTAACACTCACACATACAATTGCACTATCACTTACCCTATCACTTACACTTACCCTAAGTATGGGTTGGGAAAAGTGGTCACTCAAAGTAGGTACCATTGGACTCCAAATGGTCTGAAACGTGCTCATGTGAGGTTTCTGGGGGAAGGATTTGGGCCCTGACACTTAGAAATTTTTCAGTCACCCGCCTCCCATTCGTTTCAATGGGGCGACTTCAACCAATCATATCTCCGGCTAGGAAGGTCGTAGAGACTTGTGGGTGGTACCGTTGGATTCGGCGTGGCCACAAATGGGGGGGTAGCCGTGGTCCCTAAGCTACGCCCACTTCCCCCTAGCGGTGAGAGACGTTTGATTGTTTTTACCCATGATGCATTGCGGGCAAAATTTGGGCAACTTTACCACAGCCTCCAGCCGGGCCCCCTGAAGCCCTGTGAAGTGGAATGGTGTCTCTAGCTGGTCCTCAAAAAGTTTGCCCAGCGAAAACAAAGTGGTACTTACCCCTTATACCTAACCCTAACCCTAACCCTAACCCTAACCCTTAACCCTAACCCTAACCCTCTACTCCATCTACTCCACCTAACCCAACCCTAACCCTAACCCTAACCCTATCACCGGAACGGAAGGTCGTAGAGACTCGCAACCAAGCTCCGTCTGCCATAATTCGACCCTTCTGAATCCAACGGGGGTCTCCGCGAGTTTCTACGACCTTCCGTTCCGGAGATACAGGCAACCGGAAGTCAAAAAGTGGGCGTATCTCTGGACCGGAAGGTCGTAGAGCCAAACCGATGCCACCAATCGAAAGCCAGACCCGTTGCCTGGGGGGGTAGGACTTGGTTTCAAGTCTCTAGCACCTTCCTATCAAAAGTTATTCGCCTTCGAAGAGGCAGGCGACGGTCGTCAAAACCCTATATCCTAACCCTAACCCTAACCCTAACCCTAACCCTAACCCTAACCCTGATGAGATAAAGAAGGATGAATGTCCCAGACTCGACCTTCTATATCTCCAGAACCAAAGGTCGTAGAGACTCGGGGTTTTCACCGTTGGGTCCAGCGTGGTCTAAGCAGGGCACAGGTTTTGTCCGCTTGTTTCTGTGACGATCGGTTGATGAGATAAAGAAGGACCAAGTTTCCCAAACTTTGACCTCTTATATCTCCAGAACGGAAGGTCGTAGAGACTCCAAACCAGCTTCCGCCTGCCCTAATTCGACCCTTCTGAATCCAACGGTGGTCTCCCCGAGTTTCTACGACCTTCCGTTCCGGAGATACTGAAAATACACTGTAAAAACGACATTATCTCACCTCAGGTGGGGCGTAGAACTACGGGGTTTCCACCGTTGGAAAGCCAGACATCGACTTTGGGGGGGTAGGTGCCATCAGTTTTTTCCTACGACGTTCCTATCAAGAGATAAAGTCACTTGAAATTTTGAAATTTTAATTAAATTACATTAAATTACATTTAAATGCATTTAAAGGGACACAAACTGCCCTAGAACGCTCAGTCTGTCCCTGACAGACCTCGGGAGCACACCCCCTTGTCCGGCTCCACGCAGAGGATCGTCACAAGGTAACGGACTCTTACACTTACACTATCACCTACCCTATCACTTACTCTTACCCTAACACATACAGACCTAGGGAGCACATCACCTTGTCCATCTCCACTCAGAGGATCACAGGGCAACAGACTCTTTCACTATCACCTACCCTATCACTTACTCTTACCTTAACACTCACACATACAATTTCACTATCACTTACCCTATCACTTACACTTACCCTAAGTATGGGTTGGGAAAACTGGTCACTCAAAGTAGGTACCATTGGACTTCAAATGCTCTGAAACGTGCTCCTATGAGGTTTCTGGGGGAAGGATTTGGGCCCTGGCACTTAGAAATTTTTCGGTCACCCGCCTCCCATTCGTTTCAATGGGACGATTTCAACGGCGGATATCTCCGGAACGGAAGGTCGTAGAGACTCGCAACCAAGCTCCGTCTGCCATAATTCGACCCTTCTGAATCCAACGGTGGTCTCCGCGAGTTTCTACGACCTTCCGTTCCGGAGATACAGGCAACCGGAAGTCAAAAAGTGGGCGTATCTCCGGACCGGAAGGTCGTAGAGCCAAACGGATGGCACCAATCGAAAGCCAGACCCGTTGGTAGGGGGGGTAGAACTTGGTTTCAAGTCTCTAGCACCTTCCTATCCGGAGTTATCGGCCTTCAAAGTTTCATTTTGGGGGTACCGACGGTCGTCAAAACCCCATATCCTAACCCTAACCCTAACCCTAACCCTAACCCTAACCCTAACCCCAACCCCAACCCTAACCCTAACCCTAACCCTAACCCTAACCCTAACCCTAACCCCGGGGATGTCACTGAGATACATCTACTCCATCTACTCCACCTAACCCTAACCCATGAGATAAAGAAGGACGAATGTCCCACACTCGACCTTCTATATCTCCGGAACCAAAGGTCATAGAGACTCGGGGTTTTCACCGTTGGGTCCGGCGTGGTCTAAGCAGGGCAAAGGTTTTGTCCGCTTGTTTCTGTGACGATCGGTTGATGAGATAAAGAAGGACCAAGTTTCCCAAACTTTGACCTCTTATATCTCCAGAACGGAAGGTCGTAGAGACTCCAAACCAGCTTCCGCCTGCCCTAATTCGACCCTTCTGAATCCAACGGTGGTCTCCCCGAGTTTCTACGACCTTCCGTTCCGGAGATACAGAAAATACACTGTAAAAACGACATTATCTCACCTCAGGTGGGGCGTAGAACTACGGGGTTTCCACCGTTGGAAAGCCAGACATCGACTTTGGGGGGGTAGGTGCCATCAGTTTTTTCCTACGACGTTCCTATGAAGAGATAAAGTCACTTGAAATTTTGAAATTTTAATTAAATTACATTAAATTACATTTAAATGTATTTAAAGGGACACAAACTGCCCTAGAACGCTCAGTCTGTCTCTGACAAACCTCGGGAGCACACCCCCTTGTCCGGCTCCACGCAGAGGACCGTCACAAGGTAACGGACTCTTACACTTACACTATCACCTACCCTATCACTTACTCTTACCCTAAGACATACAAATACACTTTCACTTATCACTTACTCTTACCCTAACACTCACACATACAATTGCACTATCACTTACCCTATCACTTACACTTACCCTAAGTATGGGTTGGGAAAAGTGGTCACTCAAAGTAGGTACCATTGGACTCCAAATGGTCTGAAACGTGCTCATGTGAGGTTTCTGGGGGAAGGATTTGGGCCCTGACACTTAGAAATTTTTCAGTCACCCGCCTCCCATTCGTTTCAATGGGGCGACTTCAACCAATCATATCTCCGGCTAGGAAGGTCGTAGAGACTTGTGGGTGGTACCGTTGGATTCGGCGTGGCCACAAATGGGGGGGTAGCCGTGGTCCCTAAGCTACGCCCACTTCCCCCTAGCGGTGAGAGACGTTTGATTGTTTTTACCCATGATGCATTGCGGGCAAAATTTGGGCAACTTTACCACAGCCTCCAGCCGGGCCCCCTGAAGCCCTGTGAAGTGGAATGGTGTCTCTAGCTGGTCCTCAAAAAGTTTGCCCAGCGAAAACAAAGTGGTACTTACCCCTTATACCTAACCCTAACCCTAACCCTAACCCTAACCCTAACCCTTAACCCTAACCCTAACCCTAACCCTCTACTCCATCTACTCCACCTAACCCAACCCTAACCCTAACCCTAACCCTATCACCGGAACGGAAGGTCGTAGAGACTCGCAACCAAGCTCCGTCTGCCATAATTCGACCCTTCTGAATCCAACGGGGGTCTCCGCGAGTTTCTACGACCTTCCGTTCCGGAGATACAGGCAACCGGAAGTCAAAAAGTGGGCGTATCTCTGGACCGGAAGGTCGTAGAGCCAAACCGATGCCACCAATCGAAAGCCAGACCCGTTGCCTGGGGGGGTAGGACTTGGTTTCAAGTCTCTAGCACCTTCCTATCAAAAGTTATTCGCCTTCGAAGAGGCAGGCGACGGTCGTCAAAACCCTATATCCTAACCCTAACCCTAACCCTAACCCTAACCCTAACCCTAACCCTGATGAGATAAAGAAGGATGAATGTCCCAGACTCGACCTTCTATATCTCCAGAACCAAAGGTCGTAGAGACTCGGGGTTTTCACCGTTGGGTCCAGCGTGGTCTAAGCAGGGCACAGGTTTTGTCCGCTTGTTTCTGTGACGATCGGTTGATGAGATAAAGAAGGACCAAGTTTCCCAAACTTTGACCTCTTATATCTCCAGAACGGAAGGTCGTAGAGACTCCAAACCAGCTTCCGCCTGCCCTAATTCGACCCTTCTGAATCCAACGGTGGTCTCCCCGAGTTTCTACGACCTTCCGTTCCGGAGATACTGAAAATACACTGTAAAAACGACATTATCTCACCTCAGGTGGGGCGTAGAACTACGGGGTTTCCACCGTTGGAAAGCCAGACATCGACTTTGGGGGGGTAGGTGCCATCAGTTTTTTCCTACGACGTTCCTATCAAGAGATAAAGTCACTTGAAATTTTGAAATTTTAATTAAATTACATTAAATTACATTTAAATGCATTTAAAGGGACACAAACTGCCCTAGAACGCTCAGTCTGTCCCTGACAGACCTCGGGAGCACACCCCCTTGTCCGGCTCCACGCAGAGGATCGTCACAAGGTAACGGACTCTTACACTTACACTATCACCTACCCTATCACTTACTCTTACCCTAACACATACAGACCTAGGGAGCACATCACCTTGTCCATCTCCACTCAGAGGATCACAGGGCAACAGACTCTTTCACTATCACCTACCCTATCACTTACTCTTACCTTAACACTCACACATACAATTTCACTATCACTTACCCTATCACTTACACTTACCCTAAGTATGGGTTGGGAAAACTGGTCACTCAAAGTAGGTACCATTGGACTTCAAATGCTCTGAAACGTGCTCCTATGAGGTTTCTGGGGGAAGGATTTGGGCCCTGGCACTTAGAAATTTTTCGGTCACCCGCCTCCCATTCGTTTCAATGGGACGATTTCAACGGCGGATATCTCCGGAACGGAAGGTCGTAGAGACTCGCAACCAAGCTCCGTCTGCCATAATTCGACCCTTCTGAATCCAACGGTGGTCTCCGCGAGTTTCTACGACCTTCCGTTCCGGAGATACAGGCAACCGGAAGTCAAAAAGTGGGCGTATCTCCGGACCGGAAGGTCGTAGAGCCAAACGGATGGCACCAATCGAAAGCCAGACCCGTTGGTAGGGGGGGTAGAACTTGGTTTCAAGTCTCTAGCACCTTCCTATCCGGAGTTATCGGCCTTCAAAGTTTCATTTTGGGGGTACCGACGGTCGTCAAAACCCCATATCCTAACCCTAACCCTAACCCTAACCCTAACCCTTGAAATTTTAATTAAATTACATTAAATTACATTTAAATGCATTTAAAGGGACACAAACTGCCCTAGAACGCTCAGTCTGTCCCTGACAGACCTCGGGAGCACACCCCCTTGTCCGGCTCCACGCAGAGGATCGTCACAAGGTAACGGACTCTTACACTTACACTATCACCTACCCTATCACTTACTCTTACCCTAACACATACAGACCTAGGGAGCACATCACCTTGTCCATCTCCACTCAGAGGATCACAGGGCAACAGACTCTTTCACTATCACCTACCCTATCACTTACTCTTACCTTAACACTCACACATACAATTTCACTATCACTTACCCTATCACTTACACTTACCCTAAGTATGGGTTGGGAAAACTGGTCACTCAAAGTAGGTACCATTGGACTTCAAATGCTCTGAAACGTGCTCCTATGAGGTTTCTGGGGGAAGGATTTGGGCCCTGGCACTTAGAAATTTTTCGGTCACCCGCCTCCCATTCGTTTCAATGGGACGATTTCAACGGCGGATATCTCCGGAACGGAAGGTCGTAGAGACTCGCAACCAAGCTCCGTCTGCCATAATTCGACCCTTCTGAATCCAACGGTGGTCTCCGCGAGTTTCTACGACCTTCCGTTCCGGAGATACAGGCAACCGGAAGTCAAAAAGTGGGCGTATCTCCGGACCGGAAGGTCGTAGAGCCAAACGGATGGCACCAATCGAAAGCCAGACCCGTTGGTAGGGGGGGTAGAACTTGGTTTCAAGTCTCTAGCACCTTCCTATCCGGAGTTATCGGCCTTCAAAGTTTCATTTTGGGGGTACCGACGGTCGTCAAAACCCCATATCCTAACCCTAACCCTAACCCTAACCCTAACCCTAACCCTCTACTCCATCTACTCCACCTAACCCAACCCTAACCCTAACCCTAACCCTATCACCGGAACGGAAGGTCGTAGAGACTCGCAACCAAGCTCCGTCTGCCATAATTCGACCCTTCTGAATCCAACGGGGGTCTCCGCGAGTTTCTACGACCTTCCCTTCCGGAGATACAGGCAACCGGAAGTCAAAAAGTGGGCGTATCTCTGGACCGGAAGGTCGTAGAGCCAAACCGATGCCACCAATCGAAAGCCAGACCCGTTGCCTGGGGGGGTAGGACTTGGTTTCAAGTCTCTAGCACCTTCCTATCAAAAGTTATTCGCCTTCGAAGAGGCAGGCGACGGTCGTCAAAACCCTATATCCTAACCCTAACCCTAACCCTAACCCTAACCCTGATGAGATAAAGAAGGATGAATGTCCCAGACTCGACCTTCTATATCTCCAGAACCAAAGGTCGTAGAGACTCGGGGTTTTCACCGTTGGGTCCAGCGTGGTCTAAGCAGGGCACAGGTTTTGTCCGCTTGTTTCTGTGACGATCGGTTGATGAGATAAAGAAGGACCAAGTTTCCCAAACTTTGACCTCTTATATCTCCAGAACGGAAGGTCGTAGAGACTCCAAACCAGCTTCCGCCTGCCCTAATTCGACCCTTCTGAATCCAACGGTGGTCTCCCCGAGTTTCTACGACCTTCCGTTCCGGAGATACTGAAAATACACTGTAAAAACGACATTATCTCACCTCAGGTGGGGCGTAGAACTACGGGGTTTCCACCGTTGGAAAGCCAGACATCGACTTTGGGGGGGTAGGTGCCATCAGTTTTTTCCTACGACGTTCCTATCAAGAGATAAAGTCACTTGAAATTTTGAAATTTTAATTAAATTACATTAAATTACATTTAAATGCATTTAAAGGGACACAAACTGCCCTAGAACGCTCAGTCTGTCCCTGACAGACCTCGGGAGCACACCCCCTTGTCCGGCTCCACGCAGAGGATCGTCACAAGGTAACGGACTCTTACACTTACACTATCACCTACCCTATCACTTACTCTTACCCTAACACATACAGACCTAGGGAGCACATCACCTTGTCCATCTCCACTCAGAGGATCACAGGGCAACAGACTCTTTCACTATCACCTACCCTATCACTTACTCTTACCTTAACACTCACACATACAATTTCACTATCACTTACCCTATCACTTACACTTACCCTAAGTATGGGTTGGGAAAACTGGTCACTCAAAGTAGGTACCATTGGACTTCAAATGCTCTGAAACGTGCTCCTATGAGGTTTCTGGGGGAAGGATTTGGGCCCTGGCACTTAGAAATTTTTCGGTCACCCGCCTCCCATTCGTTTCAATGGGACGATTTCAACGGCGGATATCTCCGGAACGGAAGGTCGTAGAGACTCGCAACCAAGCTCCGTCTGCCATAATTCGACCCTTCTGAATCCAACGGTGGTCTCCGCGAGTTTCTACGACCTTCCGTTCCGGAGATACAGGCAACCGGAAGTCAAAAAGTGGGCGTATCTCCGGACCGGAAGGTCGTAGAGCCAAACGGATGGCACCAATCGAAAGCCAGACCCGTTGGTAGGGGGGGTAGAACTTGGTTTCAAGTCTCTAGCACCTTCCTATCCGGAGTTATCGGCCTTCAAAGTTTCATTTTGGGGGTACCGACGGTCGTCAAAACCCCATATCCTAACCCTAACCCTAACCCTAACCCTAACCCTAACCCTAACCCTAAACCCTAACCCTAACCCTAACCCTAACCCTAACCCCGGGGATGTCACTGAGATACATCTACTCCATCTACTCCACCTAACCCTAACCCATGAGATAAAGAAGGACGAATGTCCCACACTCGACCTTCTATATCTCCGGAACCAAAGGTCATAGAGACTCGGGGTTTTCACCGTTGGGTCCGGCGTGGTCTAAGCAGGGCAAAGGTTTTGTCCGCTTGTTTCTGTGACGATCGGTTGATGAGATAAAGAAGGACCAAGTTTCCCAAACTTTGACCTCTTATATCTCCAGAACGGAAGGTCGTAGAGACTCCAAACCAGCTTCCGCCTGCCCTAATTCGACCCTTCTGAATCCAACGGTGGTCTCCCCGAGTTTCTACGACCTTCCGTTCCGGAGATACAGAAAATACACTGTAAAAACGACATTATCTCACCTCAGGTGGGGCGTAGAACTACGGGGTTTCCACCGTTGGAAAGCCAGACATCGACTTTGGGGGGGTAGGTGCCATCAGTTTTTTCCTACGACGTTCCTATGAAGAGATAAAGTCACTTGAAATTTTGAAATTTTAATTAAATTACATTAAATTACATTTAAATGTATTTAAAGGGACACAAACTGCCCTAGAACGCTCAGTCTGTCTCTGACAAACCTCGGGAGCACACCCCCTTGTCCGGCTCCACGCAGAGGACCGTCACAAGGTAACGGACTCTTACACTTACACTATCACCTACCCTATCACTTACTCTTACCCTAAGACATACAAATACACTTTCACTTATCACTTACTCTTACCCTAACACTCACACATACAATTGCACTATCACTTACCCTATCACTTACACTTACCCTAAGTATGGGTTGGGAAAAGTGGTCACTCAAAGTAGGTACCATTGGACTCCAAATGGTCTGAAACGTGCTCATGTGAGGTTTCTGGGGGAAGGATTTGGGCCCTGACACTTAGAAATTTTTCAGTCACCCGCCTCCCATTCGTTTCAATGGGGCGACTTCAACCAATCATATCTCCGGCTAGGAAGGTCGTAGAGACTTGTGGGTGGTACCGTTGGATTCGGCGTGGCCACAAATGGGGGGGTAGCCGTGGTCCCTAAGCTACGCCCACTTCCCCCTAGCGGTGAGAGACGTTTGATTGTTTTTACCCATGATGCATTGCGGGCAAAATTTGGGCAACTTTACCACAGCCTCCAGCCGGGCCCCCTGAAGCCCTGTGAAGTGGAATGGTGTCTCTAGCTGGTCCTCAAAAAGTTTGCCCAGCGAAAACAAAGTGGTACTTACCCCTTATACCTAACCCTAACCCTAACCCTAACCCTAACCCTAACCCTTAACCCTAACCCTAACCCTCTACTCCATCTACTCCACCTAACCCAACCCTAACCCTAACCCTAACCCTATCACCGGAACGGAAGGTCGTAGAGACTCGCAACCAAGCTCCGTCTGCCATAATTCGACCCTTCTGAATCCAACGGGGGTCTCCGCGAGTTTCTACGACCTTCCGTTCCGGAGATACAGGCAACCGGAAGTCAAAAAGTGGGCGTATCTCTGGACCGGAAGGTCGTAGAGCCAAACCGATGCCACCAATCGAAAGCCAGACCCGTTGCCTGGGGGGGTAGGACTTGGTTTCAAGTCTCTAGCACCTTCCTATCAAAAGTTATTCGCCTTCGAAGAGGCAGGCGACGGTCGTCAAAACCCTATATCCTAACCCTAACCCTAACCCTAACCCTAACCCTAACCCTGATGAGATAAAGAAGGATGAATGTCCCAGACTCGACCTTCTATATCTCCAGAACCAAAGGTCGTAGAGACTCGGGGTTTTCACCGTTGGGTCCAGCGTGGTCTAAGCAGGGCACAGGTTTTGTCCGCTTGTTTCTGTGACGATCGGTTGATGAGATAAAGAAGGACCAAGTTTCCCAAACTTTGACCTCTTATATCTCCAGAACGGAAGGTCGTAGAGACTCCAAACCAGCTTCCGCCTGCCCTAATTCGACCCTTCTGAATCCAACGGTGGTCTCCCCGAGTTTCTACGACCTTCCGTTCCGGAGATACTGAAAATACACTGTAAAAACGACATTATCTCACCTCAGGTGGGGCGTAGAACTACGGGGTTTCCACCGTTGGAAAGCCAGACATCGACTTTGGGGGGGTAGGTGCCATCAGTTTTTTCCTACGACGTTCCTATCAAGAGATAAAGTCACTTGAAATTTTGAAATTTTAATTAAATTACATTAAATTACATTTAAATGCATTTAAAGGGACACAAACTGCCCTAGAACGCTCAGTCTGTCCCTGACAGACCTCGGGAGCACACCCCCTTGTCCGGCTCCACGCAGAGGATCGTCACAAGGTAACGGACTCTTACACTTACACTATCACCTACCCTATCACTTACTCTTACCCTAACACATACAGACCTAGGGAGCACATCACCTTGTCCATCTCCACTCAGAGGATCACAGGGCAACAGACTCTTTCACTATCACCTACCCTATCACTTACTCTTACCTTAACACTCACACATACAATTTCACTATCACTTACCCTATCACTTACACTTACCCTAAGTATGGGTTGGGAAAACTGGTCACTCAAAGTAGGTACCATTGGACTTCAAATGCTCTGAAACGTGCTCCTATGAGGTTTCTGGGGGAAGGATTTGGGCCCTGGCACTTAGAAATTTTTCGGTCACCCGCCTCCCATTCGTTTCAATGGGACGATTTCAACGGCGGATATCTCCGGAACGGAAGGTCGTAGAGACTCGCAACCAAGCTCCGTCTGCCATAATTCGACCCTTCTGAATCCAACGGTGGTCTCCGCGAGTTTCTACGACCTTCCGTTCCGGAGATACAGGCAACCGGAAGTCAAAAAGTGGGCGTATCTCCGGACCGGAAGGTCGTAGAGCCAAACGGATGGCACCAATCGAAAGCCAGACCCGTTGGTAGGGGGGGTAGAACTTGGTTTCAAGTCTCTAGCACCTTCCTATCCGGAGTTATCGGCCTTCAAAGTTTCATTTTGGGGGTACCGACGGTCGTCAAAACCCCATATCCTAACCCTAACCCTAACCCTAACCCTAACCCTAACCCTTGAAATTTTAATTAAATTACATTAAATTACATTTAAATGCATTTAAAGGGACACAAACTGCCCTAGAACGCTCAGTCTGTCCCTGACAGACCTCGGGAGCACACCCCCTTGTCCGGCTCCACGCAGAGGATCGTCACAAGGTAACGGACTCTTACACTTACACTATCACCTACCCTATCACTTACTCTTACCCTAACACATACAGACCTAGGGAGCACATCACCTTGTCCATCTCCACTCAGAGGATCACAGGGCAACAGACTCTTTCACTATCACCTACCCTATCACTTACTCTTACCTTAACACTCACACATACAATTTCACTATCACTTACCCTATCACTTACACTTACCCTAAGTATGGGTTGGGAAAACTGGTCACTCAAAGTAGGTACCATTGGACTTCAAATGCTCTGAAACGTGCTCCTATGAGGTTTCTGGGGGAAGGATTTGGGCCCTGGCACTTAGAAATTTTTCGGTCACCCGCCTCCCATTCGTTTCAATGGGACGATTTCAACGGCGGATATCTCCGGAACGGAAGGTCGTAGAGACTCGCAACCAAGCTCCGTCTGCCATAATTCGACCCTTCTGAATCCAACGGTGGTCTCCGCGAGTTTCTACGACCTTCCGTTCCGGAGATACAGGCAACCGGAAGTCAAAAAGTGGGCGTATCTCCGGACCGGAAGGTCGTAGAGCCAAACGGATGGCACCAATCGAAAGCCAGACCCGTTGGTAGGGGGGGTAGAACTTGGTTTCAAGTCTCTAGCACCTTCCTATCCGGAGTTATCGGCCTTCAAAGTTTCATTTTGGGGGTACCGACGGTCGTCAAAACCCCATATCCTAACCCTAACCCTAACCCTAACCCTAACCCTAACCCTAACCCTCTACTCCATCTACTCCACCTAACCCAACCCTAACCCTAACCCTAACCCTATCACCGGAACGGAAGGTCGTAGAGACTCGCAACCAAGCTCCGTCTGCCATAATTCGACCCTTCTGAATCCAACGGGGGTCTCCGCGAGTTTCTACGACCTTCCCTTCCGGAGATACAGGCAACCGGAAGTCAAAAAGTGGGCGTATCTCTGGACCGGAAGGTCGTAGAGCCAAACCGATGCCACCAATCGAAAGCCAGACCCGTTGCCTGGGGGGGTAGGACTTGGTTTCAAGTCTCTAGCACCTTCCTATCAAAAGTTATTCGCCTTCGAAGAGGCAGGCGACGGTCGTCAAAACCCTATATCCTAACCCTAACCCTAACCCTAACCCTAACCCTAACCCTAACCCTGATGAGATAAAGAAGGATGAATGTCCCAGACTCGACCTTCTATATCTCCAGAACCAAAGGTCGTAGAGACTCGGGGTTTTCACCGTTGGGTCCAGCGTGGTCTAAGCAGGGCACAGGTTTTGTCCGCTTGTTTCTGTGACGATCGGTTGATGAGATAAAGAAGGACCAAGTTTCCCAAACTTTGACCTCTTATATCTCCAGAACGGAAGGTCGTAGAGACTCCAAACCAGCTTCCGCCTGCCCTAATTCGACCCTTCTGAATCCAACGGTGGTCTCCCCGAGTTTCTACGACCTTCCGTTCCGGAGATACTGAAAATACACTGTAAAAACGACATTATCTCACCTCAGGTGGGGCGTAGAACTACGGGGTTTCCACCGTTGGAAAGCCAGACATCGACTTTGGGGGGGTAGGTGCCATCAGTTTTTTCCTACGACGTTCCTATCAAGAGATAAAGTCACTTGAAATTTTGAAATTTTAATTAAATTACATTAAATTACATTTAAATGCATTTAAAGGGACACAAACTGCCCTAGAACGCTCAGTCTGTCCCTGACAGACCTCGGGAGCACACCCCCTTGTCCGGCTCCACGCAGAGGATCGTCACAAGGTAACGGACTCTTACACTTACACTATCACCTACCCTATCACTTACTCTTACCCTAACACATACAGACCTAGGGAGCACATCACCTTGTCCATCTCCACTCAGAGGATCACAGGGCAACAGACTCTTTCACTATCACCTACCCTATCACTTACTCTTACCTTAACACTCACACATACAATTTCACTATCACTTACCCTATCACTTACACTTACCCTAAGTATGGGTTGGGAAAACTGGTCACTCAAAGTAGGTACCATTGGACTTCAAATGCTCTGAAACGTGCTCCTATGAGGTTTCTGGGGGAAGGATTTGGGCCCTGGCACTTAGAAATTTTTCGGTCACCCGCCTCCCATTCGTTTCAATGGGACGATTTCAACGGCGGATATCTCCGGAACGGAAGGTCGTAGAGACTCGCAACCAAGCTCCGTCTGCCATAATTCGACCCTTCTGAATCCAACGGTGGTCTCCGCGAGTTTCTACGACCTTCCGTTCCGGAGATACAGGCAACCGGAAGTCAAAAAGTGGGCGTATCTCCGGACCGGAAGGTCGTAGAGCCAAACGGATGGCACCAATCGAAAGCCAGACCCGTTGGTAGGGGGGGTAGAACTTGGTTTCAAGTCTCTAGCACCTTCCTATCCGGAGTTATCGGCCTTCAAAGTTTCATTTTGGGGGTACCGACGGTCGTCAAAACCCCATATCCTAACCCTAACCCTAACCCTAACCCTAACCCTAACCCTAACCCTAAACCCTAACCCTAACCCTAACCCTAACCCTAACCCCGGGGATGTCACTGAGATACATCTACTCCATCTACTCCACCTAACCCTAACCCATGAGATAAAGAAGGACGAATGTCCCACACTCGACCTTCTATATCTCCGGAACCAAAGGTCATAGAGACTCGGGGTTTTCACCGTTGGGTCCGGCGTGGTCTAAGCAGGGCAAAGGTTTTGTCCGCTTGTTTCTGTGACGATCGGTTGATGAGATAAAGAAGGACCAAGTTTCCCAAACTTTGACCTCTTATATCTCCAGAACGGAAGGTCGTAGAGACTCCAAACCAGCTTCCGCCTGCCCTAATTCGACCCTTCTGAATCCAACGGTGGTCTCCCCGAGTTTCTACGACCTTCCGTTCCGGAGATACAGAAAATACACTGTAAAAACGACATTATCTCACCTCAGGTGGGGCGTAGAACTACGGGGTTTCCACCGTTGGAAAGCCAGACATCGACTTTGGGGGGGTAGGTGCCATCAGTTTTTTCCTACGACGTTCCTATGAAGAGATAAAGTCACTTGAAATTTTGAAATTTTAATTAAATTACATTAAATTACATTTAAATGTATTTAAAGGGACACAAACTGCCCTAGAACGCTCAGTCTGTCTCTGACAAACCTCGGGAGCACACCCCCTTGTCCGGCTCCACGCAGAGGACCGTCACAAGGTAACGGACTCTTACACTTACACTATCACCTACCCTATCACTTACTCTTACCCTAAGACATACAAATACACTTTCACTTATCACTTACTCTTACCCTAACACTCACACATACAATTGCACTATCACTTACCCTATCACTTACACTTACCCTAAGTATGGGTTGGGAAAAGTGGTCACTCAAAGTAGGTACCATTGGACTCCAAATGGTCTGAAACGTGCTCATGTGAGGTTTCTGGGGGAAGGATTTGGGCCCTGACACTTAGAAATTTTTCAGTCACCCGCCTCCCATTCGTTTCAATGGGGCGACTTCAACCAATCATATCTCCGGCTAGGAAGGTCGTAGAGACTTGTGGGTGGTACCGTTGGATTCGGCGTGGCCACAAATGGGGGGGTAGCCGTGGTCCCTAAGCTACGCCCACTTCCCCCTAGCGGTGAGAGACGTTTGATTGTTTTTACCCATGATGGATTGCGGGCAAAATTTGGGCAACTTTACCACAGCCTCCAGCCGGGCCCCCTGAAGCCCTGTGAAGTGGAATGGTGTCTCTAGCTGGTCCTCAAAAAGTTTGCCCAGCGAAAACAAAGTGGTACTTACCCCTTATACCTAACCCTAACCCTAACCCTAACCCTAACCCTAACCCTTAACCCTAACCCTAACCCTAACCCTCTACTCCATCTACTCCACCTAACCCAACCCTAACCCTAACCCTAACCCTATCACCGGAACGGAAGGTCGTAGAGACTCGCAACCAAGCTCCGTCTGCCATAATTCGACCCTTCTGAATCCAACGGGGGTCTCCGCGAGTTTCTACGACCTTCCGTTCCGGAGATACAGGCAACCGGAAGTCAAAAAGTGGGCGTATCTCTGGACCGGAAGGTCGTAGAGCCAAACCGATGCCACCAATCGAAAGCCAGACCCGTTGCCTGGGGGGGTAGGACTTGGTTTCAAGTCTCTAGCACCTTCCTATCAAAAGTTATTCGCCTTCGAAGAGGCAGGCGACGGTCGTCAAAACCCTATATCCTAACCCTAACCCTAACCCTAACCCTAACCCTAACCCTGATGAGATAAAGAAGGATGAATGTCCCAGACTCGACCTTCTATATCTCCAGAACCAAAGGTCGTAGAGACTCGGGGTTTTCACCGTTGGGTCCAGCGTGGTCTAAGCAGGGCACAGGTTTTGTCCGCTTGTTTCTGTGACGATCGGTTGATGAGATAAAGAAGGACCAAGTTTCCCAAACTTTGACCTCTTATATCTCCAGAACGGAAGGTCGTAGAGACTCCAAACCAGCTTCCGCCTGCCCTAATTCGACCCTTCTGAATCCAACGGTGGTCTCCCCGAGTTTCTACGACCTTCCGTTCCGGAGATACTGAAAATACACTGTAAAAACGACATTATCTCACCTCAGGTGGGGCGTAGAACTACGGGGTTTCCACCGTTGGAAAGCCAGACATCGACTTTGGGGGGGTAGGTGCCATCAGTTTTTTCCTACGACGTTCCTATCAAGAGATAAAGTCACTTGAAATTTTGAAATTTTAATTAAATTACATTAAATTACATTTAAATGCATTTAAAGGGACACAAACTGCCCTAGAACGCTCAGTCTGTCCCTGACAGACCTCGGGAGCACACCCCCTTGTCCGGCTCCACGCAGAGGATCGTCACAAGGTAACGGACTCTTACACTTACACTATCACCTACCCTATCACTTACTCTTACCCTAACACATACAGACCTAGGGAGCACATCACCTTGTCCATCTCCACTCAGAGGATCACAGGGCAACAGACTCTTTCACTATCACCTACCCTATCACTTACTCTTACCTTAACACTCACACATACAATTTCACTATCACTTACCCTATCACTTACACTTACCCTAAGTATGGGTTGGGAAAACTGGTCACTCAAAGTAGGTACCATTGGACTTCAAATGCTCTGAAACGTGCTCCTATGAGGTTTCTGGGGGAAGGATTTGGGCCCTGGCACTTAGAAATTTTTCGGTCACCCGCCTCCCATTCGTTTCAATGGGACGATTTCAACGGCGGATATCTCCGGAACGGAAGGTCGTAGAGACTCGCAACCAAGCTCCGTCTGCCATAATTCGACCCTTCTGAATCCAACGGTGGTCTCCGCGAGTTTCTACGACCTTCCGTTCCGGAGATACAGGCAACCGGAAGTCAAAAAGTGGGCGTATCTCCGGACCGGAAGGTCGTAGAGCCAAACGGATGGCACCAATCGAAAGCCAGACCCGTTGGTAGGGGGGGTAGAACTTGGTTTCAAGTCTCTAGCACCTTCCTATCCGGAGTTATCGGCCTTCAAAGTTTCATTTTGGGGGTACCGACGGTCGTCAAAACCCCATATCCTAACCCTAACCCTAACCCTAACCCTAACCCTAACCCTAACCCTTGAAATTTTAATTAAATTACATTAAATTACATTTAAATGCATTTAAAGGGACACAAACTGCCCTAGAACGCTCAGTCTGTCCCTGACAGACCTCGGGAGCACACCCCCTTGTCCGGCTCCACGCAGAGGATCGTCACAAGGTAACGGACTCTTACACTTACACTATCACCTACCCTATCACTTACTCTTACCCTAACACATACAGACCTAGGGAGCACATCACCTTGTCCATCTCCACTCAGAGGATCACAGGGCAACAGACTCTTTCACTATCACCTACCCTATCACTTACTCTTACCTTAACACTCACACATACAATTTCACTATCACTTACCCTATCACTTACACTTACCCTAAGTATGGGTTGGGAAAACTGGTCACTCAAAGTAGGTACCATTGGACTTCAAATGCTCTGAAACGTGCTCCTATGAGGTTTCTGGGGGAAGGATTTGGGCCCTGGCACTTAGAAATTTTTCGGTCACCCGCCTCCCATTCGTTTCAATGGGACGATTTCAACGGCGGATATCTCCGGAACGGAAGGTCGTAGAGACTCGCAACCAAGCTCCGTCTGCCATAATTCGACCCTTCTGAATCCAACGGTGGTCTCCGCGAGTTTCTACGACCTTCCGTTCCGGAGATACAGGCAACCGGAAGTCAAAAAGTGGGCGTATCTCCGGACCGGAAGGTCGTAGAGCCAAACGGATGGCACCAATCGAAAGCCAGACCCGTTGGTAGGGGGGGTAGAACTTGGTTTCAAGTCTCTAGCACCTTCCTATCCGGAGTTATCGGCCTTCAAAGTTTCATTTTGGGGGTACCGACGGTCGTCAAAACCCCATATCCTAACCCTAACCCTAACCCTAACCCTAACCCTAACCCTAACCCTACATTGATACCATATCAGTATCAAGTCATTCTGATGGTGCTTTCCAAAATAAAGGCCTTTTTAAATTGCCCATATACGACCAAACTTTCAGCAATTTCAAAATGCTCTAAAATGGAAAATTGCTGTTTCCACTGGATCATTCCACTTTAGATCAACGGGATAAAACCCCACAGTGATACCATGTAAGTATCAAGTCATTCTGATGGTGCTTTCCAAAATAAAGGCCTTTTTAAATGGTCCACAATTGACTTACCTTTAATGATTTCAAATGTCGTATATGGGCAATTTAAAAAGGCCTTTATTTTGGAAAGCACCATCAGTGATACCATATCAACATCAAGTAATTCTGATGTGCTTTCCAAAATAAAGGCTTTTTTAAACTGCCCATATACGACCAAACTTTCAGTGATTTCAAAATGCTCTAACATGGAAAATTGCGGTTCCACTGGGTCATTCCACTTTAGATAGACGGTATACAACCCAACATTGATACCATATCAGTATCAAGTCATTCTGATGGTGCTTTCCAAAATAAAGGCCTTTTTAAATTGCCCATATACGACAAAACTTTCAGTGATTTCAAACGGCTATAAAATGAAAAATTGCTGTTTCCAATGGGTCATTCCACTTTAGATCAACAGTATACAACCCCACAGTGATACCATATCAGTATCAAGTCATTCTGATGGTGCTTTCCAAAATAAAGGCCTTTCTAAATTGCCCATATACTACCAAAATGTCAGTGATTTCAAACTGCTCTAAAATGGAAAATTGCTGTTTCCACTGGGTCATTCCACTTTAGATCAACAGTATACAACCCACAATGATACAATATCTATATCAATTCATTCTGATGGTGCTTTCCAAAATAAAGGCCTTTTTAAATTTCCCATATACGACCAAACTTTCAGTGATTTCAAATTGCTCTAAAATGGAAAATTGCTGTTTCCACTGGGTCATTCCACTTTAGATCAACAGTATACAACCCCACAGTGATGCCATATCAGTATCAAGTCATTCTAATGGTGCTTTCCAAAATAAAGGCCTTTTTAAATTGCCCATATACGACAAAACTTTCAGTGATTTCAAACTGCTCTAAAATTGAAAATTGCTGTTTCCACGGGGTCATTCCACTTTAGATCAACAGTGAACAACGCCACAGTGATACCATATGAATATCAAGTCATTCTGATGGTGCTTTCCAAAATAAAGGCCTTTTTAAAATGCCCATATACGACCAAACTTTCAGCGATTTCAAAATGTTCTAAAATGGAAAATTGCTGTTTCCACTGGGTCATTCCACTTTAGATCAACAGTATACAACCCCACAGTGATACCACATCAGTATCAAGTCATTCTGATGGTGCTTTCCAACATAAAGGCCTTTTTAAATTGCCCATATACGACAAAACTTTCAATGATTTCAAACTGCTCTAAAATGGAAAATTTCTGTTTCCACTGGGTCATTCCACTTTACATCAACAGTATACAACCTCACAGTGATGCAATATCTATATCAATTCATTCTGATGGTGCTTTCCAAAATAAAGGACTTTTTAAATTGCCCATATATGACCAAACTTTCAGTGATTTCAAACTGCTCTAAAATGGAAAATTGCTTTTTCCACTGGGTCATTCCACTTCAGATCAACAGTATACAACCCCATAGTGATACCATATCAGTATCAAGTCATTCTGATGGTGCTTTCCAAAATAAAGGCCTTTTTAAAATGCCCATATACGACCAAACTTTCAGTGATTTCAAAATGCTCTATAATGGAAAATTGCTGTTTCCACTCGGTCATTCCACTTTAGATCAACAGTATACAACCCCACAGTGATACCATATCAGTATAAAGTCATTCTGATGGTGCTTTCCAAAATAAAGGCCTTTTTAAATTGCCCATATACGACCAAACTTTCAGTGATTTCAAAATGCTCTAAAATGGAAAATTGCTGTTTCCACTGGGTCATTCCACTTTAGATCAACAGTATACAACCCCACAGTGATACCACATCAGTATCAAGTCATTCTGATGGTGCTTTCCAAAATAAAGGCTTTTTTAAACTGCCCATATACGACAAAACTTTCAGTGATTTCAAACTGCTATAAAATGAAAAATTGCTGTTTCCACTGGGTCATTCCACTTTAGATCAACAGTATACAACCCCACAGTGATACCAAATCAGTATCAAGTCATTCTGATGGTGCTTTCCAAAATAAAGGCCTTTTTAAATTGCCAATATACAACAAAACTTTCAGTGATTTCAAACTGCTCTAAAATGGAAAATTGCTGTTTCCACTGGGTCATTCCACTTTAGATCAACAGTATACAACCCCACAGTGATACAATATCTATACCAAATCATTCTGATAGTGCTTTCCAAAATAAAGGCCTTTTTAAATTGCCCATATACGACCAAACTTTCAGTGATTTCAAACTGCTCTAAAATGGAAAATTGCTGTTTCCACTGGGTCATTCCACTTTATATCAACGTGATACAACCCCACAGTGATACCATATAAGTATCAAGTCATTCTGATGGTGCTTTCCAAAATAAAGGCCTTTTTAAATGGTCCACAATTGACTTACTTTTAACGATTTCAAATGTCGTATATGGGCAATTTAAAAAGGCCTTTATTTTGGAAAGTACCATCAGTGATAGCATATCAACATCAAGTAATTCTGATGTGCTTTCTAAAATAAAGGCTTTTTTAAACTGCCCATATACGACCAAACTTTCAGTGATTTCAAAATGCTCTAAAATGGAAAATTGCTGTTTCCACTGGGTCATTCCACTTTAGATAGACAGTATACAACCCCACAGTGATATCATATCAGTATCAAGTTATTCTGATGGTGCTTTCCAAAATAAAGGCCTTTTTAAATTGCCCATATATGACAAAACTTTCAGTGATTTCAAAATGCTCTAAAATGGAAAATTGCTGTTTCCACTGGGTCATTCCACTTTAGATCAACAGTATACAACTCCACAGTGATACATTATCTATATCAATTCAATCTGATGGTGATTTCCAAAATAAAGGCCTTTTTAAATTGCCCATACGCGATCAAACTTTCAGTAATTTCAAAATGCTCTAAAATGGAAAATTGCTGTTTCCACTGGGTCATTCCACTTTAGATCAACGGGATAAAACCCCACAGTGATACCATATCAATATCAAGTCATTCTGATCGTGCTTTCCAAAATAAAGGCCTTTTTAAACTGCCCATGTACGTCCAAACTTTCAGTGATTTCAAAATGCTCTAAAATGGAAAATATCTGTTTCCACTGGGTCATTCCACTTTAGATCAACAGTATACAACCCCACAATGATACCATATAAATATGAAGTCATTCTCATGGTGCTTTCCAAAATAAAGGCCTTTTTAATTTGCCCATATACGACCAAACTTTCAATGATTTCAAATTGCTCTAAAATGGAAAATTGCTGTTTCCACTGGGTCATTCCACTTTAGATCAACATCATACAACCCCACAGTGATACCATATCCATATGAAGTAATTCTGATGGTGCTTTCCACAATAAAGGCCTTTTTAAATTGCCCATATATGACATTTGAAATCGTTAAAGGTAGGTCAATTGTGGACCAAATTAAATACAGCTTAGCCGGTTAATTGCTGTGATCATAAAACACGGAAACGGCAGCACGCAGAACTCACGAGGCAACGTTTTACGTGATGTTTACTTGTTGCTATGAGTAATAAGACAGAAAAAGCCACGCCAAAATAAGTTTAGGAAGCCCTCTAAGAATCGTAATAGAAGCATTTAAAATAAACACCATACACAGTTGAGGAAGCGTTGGTTTAAGTGCCTGATATGAAGCGGTTGCTGCATAAGCGAAATCCTTTACTCTCGGGATCCCACAGCTTCATTTTAGCCCGGTCACTAGCGCATTTTATTACAATGATCCAACGTTTGCGGCGCTCCGGATCTTGGGGAATCCTGTAGATGGCTCATTTCTTATGTCGTCCGCGTCTGTTCTGTATCCGGGGGCACAACAGGAATCTACCATATTTCCCGTTTGATTGAGTTTTCTGACAATAATAATTTCCAAAATAAAGGCCTTTTTATATGGTCCACAATTGACCTACCTTTAACGATTTCAAATGTCGTATATGGGCAATTTAAAAAGGCCTTTATTTTGGAAGGCACCATCAGAATGACTTTATATTGATATGGTATCACTGTGCGGTTGTATGCTGTTGATCTAAAGTGGAATGACCCAGTGGAAACAGCAATTTTCCATTTTAGAGCAATTTGAAATTTTAATGTAATTTTTAAAAATTTTTAAACGGCCCATATAAGACCAAACTTTCAGTGATTTCAAACTGCTCTAAAATTGAAAATTGCAATTTTCACTGGGTCATTCCACTTTAGATCAACAGTGAACAACCCCACAGTGATACGATATGAATATCAAGTCATTCTGATGGTGCTTTCCAAAATTAAAGCCTTTTTAAATTGCCCATATACGACCAAACTTTCATTGATTTCAAACTGCTCTAAAATGGAAAACTGCTGTTTCCACTGGGTCATTCCACTTTAGATCAACGGGATACAACCCCACAGTGATACCATATCAATATCAAGTCATTCTGATGGTGCTTTCCAAAATAAAGGCCTTTTTAAATGGTCCACAATTGACCTACCTTTAACGATTTCAAATGTCATATATGGGCAATTTAAAAAGGCCTTTATTTACGAAAGCACCATCAGTGATACCATATCAGCATCAAGTAATTCTGAAGTGCTTTCCAAAATAAAGGCCTTTTTAAACTGCCCATTTACGTCCAAACTTTCAGAGATTTCAAAATGCTTTAAAATGGAAAATTGCTGTTTCCACTGGGTCATTCCACTTTAGATAAAGAGTAAACAACCCCACAGTGACACCATATCAAAAACAAGTCAGTCTGATGGTGCTTTCCAAAAGAAAGGCCTTTTTAAATTGCCCATATACGACCAAACTTTCAGTGATTTCAAAATGCTCTAAAATGAACAATTGCTGTTTCCACTGGGTCATTCCACTTTGGATCAACAGTATACAACCCCACATTGATACCATATCAACATCAAGTCATTCTGATGGTGCTTTCCAAAATAAAGGCCTTTTTAAATTGCCCATATACTACCAAACTGTCAGTGATTTCAAAATGCTCTAAAATGGAAAATTGCTGTTTCCACTGGGTCATTCCACGTTATATCAACAGTATAAAACCCCACAGTGATACCATATCAGTATCAAGTCATTCTGCTGGTGCTTTCCAAAATAAAGTTCTTTTTAAATTGCCCATATACTACCCAAAATGTCAGTGATTTCAAAATGCTCTAAAATGGAAAATTGCTGTTTCCACTAGGTCGTTCCACTTTAGATCAACAGTTCACATCCCCACAGTGATACCATATCAGTTTCAAGTCATTCTGATGGTGCTTTCCAAAATAAAGGCCTTTTTAAATTGCCCATATACGACCAAACTTGCAGTGATTTCAAAATGCTCTAAAATGGAAAATTGCTGTTTCCACTGGGTCATTCCACTTTAGATCAACAGTACAGGTGCTGGCCAGTAAATTAGAATATCATCAAAAGGTTGAAAATATTTCAGTAATTCCATTCAAAACGTGAAACTTGTACATTATATTCATGCAATGCACACAGACCAATGTATTTCCAATGTTCATTACATTTAAATTTGATATTCATAAGTGACAACTAATGAAAACTCCAAATTTGGTATCTCAAAAAATTAGAATATTCTGAAAAGGCTGAATATAGAAGACACCTGCTGCCACTCTAATCAGCTGATTTACTCAAAACACCTGCAAAGGCCTTTAAAAGGTCCCTCAGTCTTGTTTTGAAGGCACCACAATCATGGGGAAGACTTCTGACTTAACAGCTGTCCAAAAGACAATCATTGACACCTTGCACAAGGAGGGCAAGACACAAAAGGTGATTGCTAAAGAAGCTGGCTGTTCGCAGAGCTCTGTGTCCAAGCACATTAACAGACAGGCGAAGGGACGGAAAAAATGTGGTAGAAAAAAGTGTACAAGCTCTAGGGATAACCGCACCCTGCAGAGAATTGTGACGACAAACCCATTCAAAAATGTGGGGGAGATCCACAAAGAGTGGACTGCAGCTGGAGTCAGCGCTTCAAGAACCACCACGAGGAGACTCATGAAAGACATGAGATTCAGGTGTCGCATTCCGTGTGTCAAGCCACTCTTGAACAAGAAACAGTGCAAGAAGCGTCTCGCCTGGGCCAAGGACAAAAAGGACTGGACTGATGCTGAGTGGTCCAAAGTTATGTTTTCTGATGAAAGCAAGTTCTGCATTTCCTTTGGAAATCAAGGACCCAGAGTCTGGAGGAAGAGCGGAGAAGCACAGAATCCACGTTGCATGAGGTCCAGTGTAAAGTTTCCACCGTCAGTGATGGTGTGGGGTGCCATGTCATCTGCCGGTGTTGGCCCACTCTGTTTCCTGAGGTCCAGGGTCAATGCAGCCGTCTACCAGGAAGTTTTAGAGCACTTCATGCTTCCTGCTGCTGACCAACTTTATGGGGATGCAGACTTCACCTTTCAACAGGACTTGGCACCTGCACACAGTGCCAAAACCACCAGCACCTGGTTCAAGGACCATGGTATCCCTGTCCTTGATTGGCCAGCAAACTCGCCTGACCTTAACCCCATAGAAAATCTATGGGGTATTGTGAAGCGGAGGATGCAATACGCTAGACCCAACAATGCAGAGGAGCTGAAGACGACTATCAGAGCAACCTGGGCTCTCATAACACCTGAGCAGTGCCACAGACTGATCAAGTCCATGCCACGCCGCATTACTGCAGTTATTGAGGCAAAAGGAGCCCCGACTAAGTATTGAGTGCTATACATGCACATTCTTTTCATGTTCATTCTTTTCAGTTGGCCAACATTAGAGAAACAAACATTTTTTCATTGGCCTTTAGAATATTCTAATTTTCTGAGATACCAGATTTGATGTTTTCATTGGTTGTCACCTATAAATATCAAAATTAAACGTAATAAACATCGGAAATACATTGGTCTGTGTGCATTGCATGAATATAATGTACAAGTTTCACGTTTTGAATGGAATTACTGAAATATTTTCAACCTTTTGATGATATTCTAATTTACTGGCCAGCACCTGTATACAACCCCACAGTGATACCATATCAGTATCAAGTCATTCTGATGGTGCTTTCCAAAATAAAGGCCTTTTTAAATTGCCCGTATACGACAAAACTTTCAGTGATTTCAAACTGCTCTAAAATGGAAAATTGCTGTTTCCACTGGGTCATTCCACTTTAGATCAACAGTGAACAACCCCACAGTGATACCATATGAATATCAAGTCATTCTGATGGTGCTTTCCAAAATAAAAGCCTTTTTAAATTGCCCATATACTACCAAACTTTCAGTTATTTCAAAATGCTCTAAAATGGAAAATTGCTGTTTCTACTGGGTCATTCCACTTTAGATCAACAGTATACAACCCCACAGTGATACCATATCAGTATCAAGTCGTTCTGATGGTGCTTTCCAAAATAAAGGTCTTTTTAAATTGCCATTTATACAACAAAACTTTCAGTGATTTCAAACTGCTCTAAAATGGAAAATTGCTGTTTCCACTGGGTCATTCCACTTTAGATCAACAGTATACAACCCCACAGTGATACATTATCTATATCAAGTCATTCTGATGGTGCTTTCCAAAATAAAGGCCTTTTTAAATTGCCCATATACGACCAAACTTTCAGTGATTTCAAACTGCTCTAAAATGGAAAATTGCTGTTTCCACTGGGTCATTCCACTTTATATCAACGGGATACAACCCCACAGTGATACCATATAAGTATCAAGTCATTCTGATGGTGCTTTCCAAAATAAAGGCCTTTTTAAATGGTCCACAATTGACTTACTTTTAACGATTTCAAATGTCGTATATGGGCAATTTAAAAAGGCCTTTATTTTGGAAAGTACCATCAGTGATAGCATATCAACATCAAGTAATTCTGATGTGCTTTCTAAAATAAAGGCTTTTTTAAACTGCCCATATACGACCAAACTTTCAGTGATTTCAAAATGCTCTAAAATGGAAAATTGCTGTTTCCACTGGGTCATTCCACTTTAGATAGACAGTATACAACCCCACAGTGATATCATATCAGTATCAAGTTATTCTGATGGTGCTTTCCAAAATAAAGGCCTTTTTAAATTGCCCATATATGACAAAACTTTCAGTGATTTCAAAATGCTCTAAAATGGAAAATTGCTGTTTCCACTGGGTCATTCCACTTTAGATCAACAGTATACAACTCCACAGTGATACATTATCTATATCAATTCAATCTGATGGTGATTTCCCAAATAAAGGCCTTTTTAAATTGCCCATACGCGATCAAACTTTCAGTAATTTCAAAATGCTCTAAAATGGAAAATTGCTGTTTCCACTGGGTCATTCCACTTTAGATCAACGGGATAAAACCCCACAGTGATACCATATCAATATCAAGTCATTCTGATCGTGCTTTCCAAAATAAAGGCCTTTTTAAACTGCCCATGTACGTCCAAACTTTCAGTGATTTCAAAATGCTCTAAAATGGAAAATATCTGTTTCCACTGGGTCATTCCACTTTAGATCAACAGTATACAACCCCACAATGATACCATATAAATATGAAGTCATTCTCATGGTGCTTTCCAAAATAAAGGCCTTTTTAATTTGCCCATATACGACCAAACTTTCAATGATTTCAAATTGCTCTAAAATGGAAAATTGCTGTTTCCACTGGGTCATTCCACTTTAGATCAACATCATACAACCCCACAGTGATACCATATCCATATGAAGTAATTCTGATGGTGCTTTCCACAATAAAGGCCTTTTTAAATTGCCCATATATGACATTTGAAATCGTTAAAGGTAGGTCAATTGTGGACCAAATTAAATACAGCTTAGCCGGTTAATTGCTGTGATCATAAAACACGGAAACGGCAGCACGCAGAACTCACGAGGCAACGTTTTACGTGATGTTTACTTGTTGCTATGAGTAATAAGACAGAAAAAGCCACGCCAAAATAAGTTTAGGAAGCCCTCTAAGAATCGTAATAGAAGCATTTAAAATAAACACCATACACAGTTGAGGAAGCGTTGGTTTAAGTGCCTGATATGAAGCGGTTGCTGCATAAGCGAAATCCTTTACTCTCGGGATCCCACAGCTTCATTTTAGCCCGGTCACTAGCGCATTTTATTACAATGATCCAACGTTTGCGGCGCTCCGGATCTTGGGGAATCCTGTAGATGGCTCATTTCTTATGTCGTCCGCGTCTGTTCTGTATCCGGGGGCACAACAGGAATCTACCATATTTCCCGTTTGATTGAGTTTTCTGACAATAATAATTTCCAAAATAAAGGCCTTTTTATATGGTCCACAATTGACCTACCTTTAACGATTTCAAATGTCGTATATGGGCAATTTAAAAAGGCCTTTATTTTGGAAGGCACCATCAGAATGACTTTATATTGATATGGTATCACTGTGCGGTTGTATGCTGTTGATCTAAAGTGGAATGACCCAGTGGAAACAGCAATTTTCCATTTTAGAGCAATTTGAAATTTTTAATGTAATTTTTAAAAATTTTTAAACGGCCCATATAAGACCAAACTTTCAGTGATTTCAAACTGCTCTAAAATTGAAAATTGCAATTTTCACTGGGTCATTCCACTTTAGATCAACAGTGAACAACCCCACAGTGATATGATATGAATATCAAGTCATTCTGATGGTGCTTTCCAAAATTAAAGCCTTTTTAAATTGCCCATATACGACCAAACTTTCATTGATTTCAAAATGCTCTAAAATGGAAAATTGCCGTTTCCACTGGGTCATTCCACTTTAGGTCAACAGTATACAACCCCACAGTGATACCATATAAGTATCAAGTCATTCTGATGGTGCTTTCCAAAATAAAGGCCTTTTTAAATTGCCCATATATGACAAAACTTTCAGTGATTTCAAACTGCTCTAAAATGGAAAACTGCTGTTTCCACTGGGTCATTCCACTTTAGATCAACGGGATACAACCCCACAGTGATACCATATCAATATCAAGTCATTCTGATGGTGCTTTCCAAAATAAAGGCCTTTTTAAATGGTCCACAATTGACCTACCTTTAACGATTTCAAATGTCATATATGGGCAATTTAAAAAGGCCTTTATTTACGAAAGCACCATCAGTGATACCATATCAGCATCAAGTAATTCTGAAGTGCTTTCCAAAATAAAGGCCTTTTTAAACTGCCCATTTACGTCCAAACTTTCAGAGATTTCAAAATGCTTTAAAATGGAAAATTGCTGTTTCCACTGGGTCATTCCACTTTAGATAAAGAGTAAACAACCCCACAGTGACACCATATCAAAAACAAGTCAGTCTGATGGTGCTTTCCAAAAGAAAGGCCTTTTTAAATTGCCCATATACGACCAAACTTTCAGTGATTTCAAAATGCTCTAAAATGAACAATTGCTGTTTCCACTGGGTCATTCCACTTTGGATCAACAGTATACAACCCCACATTGATACCATATCAACATCAAGTCATTCTGATGGTGCTTTCCAAAATAAAGGCCTTTTTAAATTGCCCATATACTACCAAACTGTCAGTGATTTCAAAATGCTCTAAAATGGAAAATTGCTGTTTCCACTGGGTCATTCCACGTTATATCAACAGTATAAAACCCCACAGTGATACCATATCAGTATCAAGTCATTCTGCTGGTGCTTTCCAAAATAAAGTTCTTTTTAAATTGCCCATATACTACCCAAAATGTCAGTGATTTCAAAATGCTCTAAAATGGAAAATTGCTGTTTCCACTAGGTCGTTCCACTTTAGATCAACAGTTCACATCCCCACAGTGATACCATATCAGTTTCAAGTCATTCTGATGGTGCTTTCCAAAATAAAGGCCTTTTTAAATTGCCCATATACGACCAAACTTGCAGTGATTTCAAAATGCTCTAAAATGGAAAATTGCTGTTTCCACTGGGTCATTCCACTTTAGATCAACAGTACAGGTGCTGGCCAGTAAATTAGAATATCATCAAAAGGTTGAAAATATTTCAGTAATTCCATTCAAAACGTGAAACTTGTACATTATATTCATGCAATGCACACAGACCAATGTATTTCCAATGTTCATTACATTTAAATTTGATATTCATAAGTGACAACTAATGAAAACTCCAAATTTGGTATCTCAAAAAATTAGAATATTCTGAAAAGGCTGAATATAGAAGACACCTGCTGCCACTCTAATCAGCTGATTTACTCAAAACACCTGCAAAGGCCTTTAAAAGGTCCCTCAGTCTTGTTTTGAAGGCACCACAATCATGGGGAAGACTTCTGACTTAACAGCTGTCCAAAAGACAATCATTGACACCTTGCACAAGGAGGGCAAGACACAAAAGGTGATTGCTAAAGAAGCTGGCTGTTCGCAGAGCTCTGTGTCCAAGCACATTAACAGACAGGCGAAGGGACGGAAAAAATGTGGTAGAAAAAAGTGTACAAGCTCTAGGGATAACCGCACCCTGCAGAGAATTGTGACGACAAACCCATTCAAAAATGTGGGGGAGATCCACAAAGAGTGGACTGCAGCTGGAGTCAGCGCTTCAAGAACCACCACGAGGAGACTCATGAAAGACATGAGATTCAGGTGTCGCATTCCGTGTGTCAAGCCACTCTTGAACAAGAAACAGTGCAAGAAGCGTCTCGCCTGGGCCAAGGACAAAAAGGACTGGACTGATGCTGAGTGGTCCAAAGTTATGTTTTCTGATGAAAGCAAGTTCTGCATTTCCTTTGGAAATCAAGGACCCAGAGTCTGGAGGAAGAGCGGAGAAGCACAGAATCCACGTTGCATGAGGTCCAGTGTAAAGTTTCCACCGTCAGTGATGGTGTGGGGTGCCATGTCATCTGCCGGTGTTGGCCCACTCTGTTTCCTGAGGTCCAGGGTCAATGCAGCCGTCTACCAGGAAGTTTTAGAGCACTTCATGCTTCCTGCTGCTGACCAACTTTATGGGGATGCAGACTTCACCTTTCAACAGGACTTGGCACCTGCACACAGTGCCAAAACCACCAGCACCTGGTTCAAGGACCATGGTATCCCTGTCCTTGATTGGCCAGCAAACTCGCCTGACCTTAACCCCATAGAAAATCTATGGGGTATTGTGAAGCGGAGGATGCAATACGCTAGACCCAACAATGCAGAGGAGCTGAAGACGACTATCAGAGCAACCTGGGCTCTCATAACACCTGAGCAGTGCCACAGACTGATCAAGTCCATGCCACGCCGCATTACTGCAGTTATTGAGGCAAAAGGAGCCCCGACTAAGTATTGAGTGCTATACATGCACATTCTTTTCATGTTCATTCTTTTCAGTTGGCCAACATTAGAGAAACAAACATTTTTTCATTGGCCTTTAGAATATTCTAATTTTCTGAGATACCAGATTTGATGTTTTCATTGGTTGTCACCTATAAATATCAAAATTAAACGTAATAAACATCGGAAATACATTGGTCTGTGTGCATTGCATGAATATAATGTACAAGTTTCACGTTTTGAATGGAATTACTGAAATATTTTCAACCTTTTGATGATATTCTAATTTACTGGCCAGCACCTGTATACAACCCCACAGTGATACCATATCAGTATCAAGTCATTCTGATGGTGCTTTCCAAAATAAAGGCCTTTTTAAATTGCCCGTATACGACAAAACTTTCAGTGATTTCAAACTGCTCTAAAATGGAAAATTGCTGTTTCCACTGGGTCATTCCACTTTAGATCAACAGTGAACAACCCCACAGTGATACCATATGAATATCAAGTCATTCTGATGGTGCTTTCCAAAATAAAAGCCTTTTTAAATTGCCCATATACTACCAAACTTTCAGTTATTTCAAAATGCTCTAAAATGGAAAATTGCTGTTTCTACTGGGTCATTCCACTTTAGATCAACAGTATACAACCCCACAGTGATACCATATCAGTATCAAGTCGTTCTCATGGTGCTTTCCAAAATAAAGGCCTTTTTAATTTGCCCATATACGACCAAACTTTCAATGATTTCAAATTGCTCTAAAATGGAAAATTGCTGTTTCCACTGGGTCATTCCACTTTAGATCAACATCATACAACCCCACAGTGATACCATATCCATATGAAGTAATTCTGATGGTGCTTTCCACAATAAAGGCCTTTTTAAATTGCCCATATATGACATTTGAAATCGTTAAAGGTAGGTCAATTGTGGACCAAATTAAATACAGCTTAGCCGGTTAATTGCTGTGATCATAAAACACGGAAACGGCAGCACGCAGAACTCACGAGGCAACGTTTTACGTGATGTTTACTTGTTGCTATGAGTAATAAGACAGAAAAAGCCACGCCAAAATAAGTTTAGGAAGCCCTCTAAGAATCGTAATAGAAGCATTTAAAATAAACACCATACACAGTTGAGGAAGCGTTGGTTTAAGTGCCTGATATGAAGCGGTTGCTGCATAAGCGAAATCCTTTACTCTCGGGATCCCACAGCTTCATTTTAGCCCGGTCACTAGCGCATTTTATTACAATGATCCAACGTTTGCGGCGCTCCGGATCTTGGGGAATCCTGTAGATGGCTCATTTCTTATGTCGTCCGCGTCTGTTCTGTATCCGGGGGCACAACAGGAATCTACCATATTTCCCGTTTGATTGAGTTTTCTGACAATAATAATTTCCAAAATAAAGGCCTTTTTATATGGTCCACAATTGACCTACCTTTAACGATTTCAAATGTCGTATATGGGCAATTTAAAAAGGCCTTTATTTTGGAAGGCACCATCAGAATGACTTTATATTGATATGGTATCACTGTGCGGTTGTATGCTGTTGATCTAAAGTGGAATGACCCAGTGGAAACAGCAATTTTCCATTTTAGAGCAATTTGAAATTTTTAATGTAATTTTTAAAAATTTTTAAACGGCCCATATAAGACCAAACTTTCAGTGATTTCAAACTGCTCTAAAATTGAAAATTGCAATTTTCACTGGGTCATTCCACTTTAGATCAACAGTGAACAACCCCACAGTGATACGATATGAATATCAAGTCATTCTGATGGTGCTTTCCAAAATTAAAGCCTTTTTAAATTGCCCATATACGACCAAACTTTCATTGATTTCAAAATGCTCTAAAATGGAAAATTGCCGTTTCCACTGGGTCATTCCACTTTAGGTCAACAGTATACAACCCCACAGTGATACCATATAAGTATCAAGTCATTCTGATGGTGCTTTCCAAAATAAAGGCCTTTTTAAATTGCCCATATATGACAAAACTTTCAGTGATTTCAAACTGCTCTAAAATGGAAAACTGCTGTTTCCACTGGGTCATTCCACTTTAGATCAACGGGATACAACCCCACAGTGATACCATATCAATATCAAGTCATTCTGATGGTGCTTTCCAAAATAAAGGCCTTTTTAAATGGTCCACAATTGACCTACCTTTAACGATTTCAAATGTCATATATGGGCAATTTAAAAAGGCCTTTATTTACGAAAGCACCATCAGTGATACCATATCAGCATCAAGTAATTCTGAAGTGCTTTCCAAAATAAAGGCCTTTTTAAACTGCCCATTTACGTCCAAACTTTCAGAGATTTCAAAATGCTTTAAAATGGAAAATTGCTGTTTCCACTGGGTCATTCCACTTTAGATAAAGAGTAAACAACCCCACAGTGACACCATATCAAAAACAAGTCAGTCTGATGGTGCTTTCCAAAAGAAAGGCCTTTTTAAATTGCCCATATACGACCAAACTTTCAGTGATTTCAAAATGCTCTAAAATGAACAATTGCTGTTTCCACTGGGTCATTCCACTTTGGATCAACAGTATACAACCCCACATTGATACCATATCAACATCAAGTCATTCTGATGGTGCTTTCCAAAATAAAGGCCTTTTTAAATTGCCCATATACTACCAAACTGTCAGTGATTTCAAAATGCTCTAAAATGGAAAATTGCTGTTTCCACTGGGTCATTCCACGTTATATCAACAGTATAAAACCCCACAGTGATACCATATCAGTATCAAGTCATTCTGCTGGTGCTTTCCAAAATAAAGTTCTTTTTAAATTGCCCATATACTACCCAAAATGTCAGTGATTTCAAAATGCTCTAAAATGGAAAATTGCTGTTTCCACTAGGTCGTTCCACTTTAGATCAACAGTTCACATCCCCACAGTGATACCATATCAGTTTCAAGTCATTCTGATGGTGCTTTCCAAAATAAAGGCCTTTTTAAATTGCCCATATACGACCAAACTTGCAGTGATTTCAAAATGCTCTAAAATGGAAAATTGCTGTTTCCACTGGGTCATTCCACTTTAGATCAACAGTACAGGTGCTGGCCAGTAAATTAGAATATCATCAAAAGGTTGAAAATATTTCAGTAATTCCATTCAAAACGTGAAACTTGTACATTATATTCATGCAATGCACACAGACCAATGTATTTCCAATGTTCATTACATTTAAATTTGATATTCATAAGTGACAACTAATGAAAACTCCAAATTTGGTATCTCAAAAAATTAGAATATTCTGAAAAGGCTGAATATAGAAGACACCTGCTGCCACTCTAATCAGCTGATTTACTCAAAACACCTGCAAAGGCCTTTAAAAGGTCCCTCAGTCTTGTTTTGAAGGCACCACAATCATGGGGAAGACTTCTGACTTAACAGCTGTCCAAAAGACAATCATTGACACCTTGCACAAGGAGGGCAAGACACAAAAGGTGATTGCTAAAGAAGCTGGCTGTTCGCAGAGCTCTGTGTCCAAGCACATTAACAGACAGGCGAAGGGACGGAAAAAATGTGGTAGAAAAAAGTGTACAAGCTCTAGGGATAACCGCACCCTGCAGAGAATTGTGACGACAAACCCATTCAAAAATGTGGGGGAGATCCACAAAGAGTGGACTGCAGCTGGAGTCAGCGCTTCAAGAACCACCACGAGGAGACTCATGAAAGACATGAGATTCAGGTGTCGCATTCCGTGTGTCAAGCCACTCTTGAACAAGAAACAGTGCAAGAAGCGTCTCGCCTGGGCCAAGGACAAAAAGGACTGGACTGATGCTGAGTGGTCCAAAGTTATGTTTTCTGATGAAAGCAAGTTCTGCATTTCCTTTGGAAATCAAGGACCCAGAGTCTGGAGGAAGAGCGGAGAAGCACAGAATCCACGTTGCATGAGGTCCAGTGTAAAGTTTCCACCGTCAGTGATGGTGTGGGGTGCCATGTCATCTGCCGGTGTTGGCCCACTCTGTTTCCTGAGGTCCAGGGTCAATGCAGCCGTCTACCAGGAAGTTTTAGAGCACTTCATGCTTCCTGCTGCTGACCAACTTTATGGGGATGCAGACTTCACCTTTCAACAGGACTTGGCACCTGCACACAGTGCCAAAACCACCAGCACCTGGTTCAAGGACCATGGTATCCCTGTCCTTGATTGGCCAGCAAACTCGCCTGACCTTAACCCCATAGAAAATCTATGGGGTATTGTGAAGCGGAGGATGCAATACGCTAGACCCAACAATGCAGAGGAGCTGAAGACGACTATCAGAGCAACCTGGGCTCTCATAACACCTGAGCAGTGCCACAGACTGATCAAGTCCATGCCACGCCGCATTACTGCAGTTATTGAGGCAAAAGGAGCCCCGACTAAGTATTGAGTGCTATACATGCACATTCTTTTCATGTTCATTCTTTTCAGTTGGCCAACATTAGAGAAACAAACATTTTTTCATTGGCCTTTAGAATATTCTAATTTTCTGAGATACCAGATTTGATGTTTTCATTGGTTGTCACCTATAAATATCAAAATTAAACGTAATAAACATCGGAAATACATTGGTCTGTGTGCATTGCATGAATATAATGTACAAGTTTCACGTTTTGAATGGAATTACTGAAATATTTTCAACCTTTTGATGATATTCTAATTTACTGGCCAGCACCTGTATACAACCCCACAGTGATACCATATCAGTATCAAGTCATTCTGATGGTGCTTTCCAAAATAAAGGCCTTTTTAAATTGCCCGTATACGACAAAACTTTCAGTGATTTCAAACTGCTCTAAAATGGAAAATTGCTGTTTCCACTGGGTCATTCCACTTTAGATCAACAGTGAACAACCCCACAGTGATACCATATGAATATCAAGTCATTCTGATGGTGCTTTCCAAAATAAAAGCCTTTTTAAATTGCCCATATACTACCAAACTTTCAGTTATTTCAAAATGCTCTAAAATGGAAAATTGCTGTTTCTACTGGGTCATTCCACTTTAGATCAACAGTATACAACCCCACAGTGATACCATATCAGTATCAAGTCGTTCTGATGGTGCTTTCCAAAATAAAGGTCTTTTTAAATTGCCATTTATACAACAAAACTTTCAGTGATTTCAAACTGCTCTAAAATGGAAAATTGCTGTTTCCACTGGGTCATTCCACTTTAGATCAACAGTATACAACCCCACAGTGATACATTATCTATATCAAGTCCTTCTGATGGTGCTTTCCAAAATAAAGTCCTTTTTAAATTGCCCATATACGACTAAACTTTCAGAGATTTCAAAATGCTCTAAAATAGAAAATATTTGTTTCCACTGGGTCATTCCACTTTAGATCAACAGTATAGAGCTCCGGACCCCACGTGACTCTCAGTTAGTGGACACCATTTTGGCATGCAAAAAAGGTAAACAAACACAAATGTAACATGAACATGAATGGGATCCGCTTGGATTTTACTTCGTCGGAGTTTACTTCACACTTTAAAACAGAAGAAATCGTTTTATATAGTCAGAAATTAAATAGACTAAACATCTCCGACCCTTACCGTGTCCCTGGGATACTTTTTAAAAACGCCAGAAGCTGTCGGAGCGGACTTCTTACCGGCACAACACCGGACCTGGCCGGGGGAACCCCTTGGAATTCCCCCGGCCGGAGGAGCTGGGGAGAAGTTCTGGGACTCTCGACTCTACTGCCCGCTCCGACAGCTTCTGGCTTCTTACCGGCAAAACACCGGACCTGACCGGGGAACCCCTTGGGATTTACCCGGAGGAGCTGGCTCCGGCGGCTGGGGAGAGGGAAGTCACGCTACTGCCCCCGCAACCCGACTCCGGATACGCGGATGAAAATGGATGGATGGACGGACAAATAACAGATTTACACGTAAGTAGTCTCCGTGAGACAGATAATAGCAATCCAAAGTGCTTTTTATGTGTGATCTGACAATTGATCAACCATTGCTTAAAAATTAAATACAGCTTAGCCGGTTAATTGCTGTGATCATAAAACACGGAAACCGCAGCACGCAAAACTCACGAGGCAACGTTTTACGAGATGTTTACTTGTTGCTATGAGTAATAAGACAGAAAAAGCCACGCCAAAATAAGTTTAGGAAGCCCTCTAAGAATCGTAATAAAAGCATTTAAAATAAACACCATACACAGTTGAGGAAACGTTGGTTTAAGTACCTGATATGAAGCGGTTGCTGCATAAGCGAAATCCTTTACTCTCGGAATCCCACAGCTTCATTTTAGCCCGGTCACTAGCGCCTTTTATTACAATGATCCAACGTTTGCGGGGCTCCGGATCTTGGGGAATCCTGTAGATGGCTCATTCCTTATGTCGTCCGCGTCTGTTCTGCATCCTGGGGCACAACAGGAATCTACCATATTTCCCGTTTGATTGAGTTTTCTGACAATAACAAATAGTCCAGCTGCCGGCTTCTGCATGCCAATATGGCGCTGTTTTGATTTGAACTGTTGCATGCCGGGAGAAGTGACGTCAACTCCCGGAGCTCTATACAACCCCACAGTGAAACCATATCTATATCAATTGATTCTGATGGTGTTTTCCAAAAGAAAGGCCTTTTTAAATTGCCCATATAAGTCCAAACATTCAGTGATTTCAAAATGCTCTAAAATGGAAAATTGCTGTTTCCACTGGGTCATTCCACTTTAGATCAACGGGATAAAACCCCACAGTGATACCATATCAATATCAAGTCATTCTGATCGTGCTTTCCAAAATAAAGGCCTTTTTAAACTGCCCATGTACGTCCAAACTTTCAGTGATTTCAAAATGCTCTAAAATGGAAAATATCTGTTTCCACTGGGTCATTCCACTTTAGATCAACAGTATACAACCCCACAATGATACCATATAAATATGAAGTCATTCTCATGGTGCTTTCCAAAATAAAGGCCTTTTTAATTTGCCCATATACGACCAAACTTTCAATGATTTCAAAATGCTCTAAAATGGAAAATTGCTGTTTCCACTGGGTCATTCCACTTTAGATCAACATCATACAACCCCACAGTGATACCATATCAATATGAAGTCATTCTGATGGTGCATTCCACAATAAAGGCCTTTTTAAATTGCCCATATATGACATTTGAAATCGTTAAAGGTAGGTCAATTGTGGACCAAATTAAATACAGCTTAGCCGGTTAATTGCTGTGATCATAAAACACGGAAACCGCAGCACGCAAAACTCACGAGGCAACGTTTTACGAGATGTTTACTTGTTGCTATGAGTAATAAGACAGAAAAAGCCACGCCAAAATAAGTTTAGGAAGCCCTCTAAGAATCGTAATAAAAGCATTTAAAATAAACACCATACACAGTTGAGGAAACGTTGGTTTAAGTACCTGATATGAAGCGGTTGCTGCATAAGCGAAATCCTTTACTCTCGGAATCCCACAGCTTCATTTTAGCCCGGTCACTAGCGCCTTTTATTACAATGATCCAACGTTTGCGGCGCTCCGGATCTTGGGGAATCCTGTAGATGGCTCATTCCTTATGTCGTCCGCGTCTGTTCTGCATCCTGGGGCACAACAGGAATCTACCATATTTCCCGTTTGATTGAGTTTTCTGACAATAACAAATAGTCCAGCTGCCGGCTTCTGCATGCCAATATGGCGCTGTTTTGATTTGAACTGTTGCATGCCGGGAGAAGTGACGTCAACTCCCGGAGCTCTATACAACCCCACAGTGAAACCATATCTATATCAATTGATTCTGATGGTGTTTTCCAAAAGAAAGGCCTTTTTAAATTGCCCATATAAGTCCAAACATTCAGTGATTTCAAAATGCTCTAAAATGGAAAATTGCTGTTTCCACTGGGTCATTCCACTTTAGATCAACAGTATACAACCCCACAGTGATACAATATCTATATCAAATCATTCTGATGGTGCTTTCCAAAATAAAGGCCTTTTTAAATTGCCCATATACGACCAAACTTTCAGTGATTTCAAACTGCTCTAAAATGGAAAATTGCTGTTTCCACTGGGTCATTCCACTTTATATCAACGGGATACAACCCCACAGTGATACCATATAAGTATCAAGTCATTCTGATGGTGCTTTCCAAAATAAAGGCCTTTTTAAATGGTCCACAATTGACTTACCTTTAACGATTTCAAATGTCGTATATGGGCAATTTAAAAAGGCCTTTATTTTGGAAAGCACCATCAGTGATAGCATATCAACATCAAGTAATTCTGATGTGCTTTCTAAAATAAAGGCTTTTTTAAACTGCCCATATACGACCAAACTTTCAGTGATTTCAAAATGCTCTAAAATGGAAAATTGCTGTTTCCACTGGGTCATTCCACTTTAGATAGACAGTATACAACCCCACAGTGATATCATATCAGTATCAAGTTATTCTGATGGTGCTTTCCAAAATAAAGGCCTTTTTAAATTGCCCATATATGACAAAACTTTCAGTGATTTCAAAATGCTCTAAAATGGAAAATTGCTGTTTCCACTGGGTCATTCCACTTTAGATCAACAGTATACAACTCCACAGTGATACATTATCTATATCAATTCATTCTGATGGTGATTTCCAAAATAAAGGCCTTTTTAAATTGCCCATACGCGATCAAACTTTCAGTAATTTCAAAATGCTCTAAAATGGAAAATTGCTGTTTCCACTGGGTCATTCCACTTTAGATCAACGGGATAAAACCCCACAGTGATACCATATCAATATCAAGTCATTCTGATCGTGCTTTCCAAAATAAAGGCCTTTTTAAACTGCCCATGTACGTCCAAACTTTCAGTGATTTCAAAATGCTCTAAAATGGAAAATATCTGTTTCCACTGGGTCATTCCACTTTAGATCAACAGTATACAACCCCACAATGATACCATATAAATATGAAGTCATTCTCATGGTGCTTTCCAAAATAAAGGCCTTTTTAATTTGCCCATATACGACCAAACTTTCAATGATTTCAAAATGCTCTAAAATGGAAAATTGCTGTTTCCACTGGGTCATTCCACTTTAGATCAACATCATACAACCCCACAGTGATACCATATCAATATGAAGTCATTCTGATGGTGCATTCCACAATAAAGGCCTTTTTAAATTGCCCATATATGACATTTGAAATCGTTAAAGGTAGGTCAATTGTGGACCAAATTAAATACAGCTTAGCCGGTTAATTGCTGTGATCATAAAACACGGAAACGGCAGCACGCAGAACTCACGAGGCAACGTTTTACGTGATGTTTACTTGTTGCTATGAGTAATAAGACAGAAAAAGCCACGCCAAAATAAGTTTAGGAAGCCCTCTAAGAATCGTAATAGAAGCATTTAAAATAAACACCATACACAGTTGAGGAAATGTTGGTTTAAGTGCCTGATATGAAGCGGTTGCTGCATAAGCGAAATCCTTTACTCTCGGGATCCCACAGCTTCATTTTAGCCCGGTCACTAGCGCATTTTATTACAATGATCCAACGTTTGCGGCGCTCCGGATCTTGGGGAATCCTGTAGATGGCTCATTTCTTATGTCGTCCGCGTCTGTTCTGTATCCTGGGGCACAACAGGAATCTACCATATTTCCCGTTTGATTGAGTTTTCTGACAATAATAATTTCCAAAATAAAGGCCTTTTTATATGGTCCACAATTGACCTACCTTTAACGATTTCAAATGTCGTATATGGGCAATTTAAAAAGGCCTTTATTTTGGAAGGCACCATCAGAATGACTTTATATTGATATGGTATCACTGTGCGGTTGTATGCTGTTGATCTAAAGTGGAATGACCCAGTGGAAACAGCAATTTTCCATTTTAGAGCAATTTGAAATTTTTAATGTAATTTTTAAAATTTTTTAAACGGCCCATATAAGACCAAACTTTCAGTGATTTCAAACTGCTCTAAAATTGAAAATTGCAATTTTCACTGGGTCATTCCACTTTAGATCAACAGTAAACGACCCCACAGTGATACGATATGAATATCAAGTCATTCTGATTGTGCTTTCCAAAATAAAAGCCTTTTTAAATTGCCCATATACGACCAAACTTTCATTGATTTCAAAATGCTCTAAAATGGAAAATTGCTGTTTCCACTGGGTCGTTCCACTTTAGGTCAACAGTATACAACCCCTCAGTGATACCATATCAGTATCAAGTCATTCTGATGGTGCTTTCCAAAATAAAGGCCTTTTTAAATTGCCCATATATGACAAAACTTTCAGTGATTTCAAAATGCTCTAAAATGGAAAATTGCTGTTTCCACTGGGTCATTCCACTTTAGATCAACAGTATACAACCCCACAGTGATACATTATCTATATCAATTCATTCTGATGGTGCTTTACAAAATAAAGGCCTTTTTAAATTGACCATACACGACCAAACTTTCAGTAATTTCAAAATGCTCTAAAATGGAAAATTGCTGTTTCCACTGGGTCATTCCACTTTAGATCAACGAGATAAAATCCCACAGTGATACCATATCAATATCAAGTCATTCTGATCGTGCTTTCCAAAATAAAGGCCTTTTTAAATGGTCCACAATTGACCTACCTTTAATGATTTCAAATGTCGTATATGGGCAATTTAAAAAGGCCTTTATTTTGGAAAGCACCATCAGTGATACCATATCAGCATCAAGTAATTCTGATGTGCTTTCCAAAATAAAGGCCTTTTTAAACTGCCCATATACGTCCAAACTTTCAGTGATTTCAAAATGCTCTAAAATAGAAAATATCTGTTTCCACTGGGTGGTTCCACTTTAGATCAACAGTATACAACCCCTCAGTGATACAATATCTATATCAATTCATTCTGATTGTGCTTTCCAAAATAAAGGCCTTTTTAAATTGCCCATATACGACCAAACTTTCAGTGATTTCAAAATGCTCTATAATGGAAAATTGCTGTTTCCACTCGGTCATTTCACTTTAGATCAACAGTATACAACCCCACAGTGATACCATATCAGTATCAAGTCATTCTGATGGTGCCTTCCAAAATAAAGGCCTTTTTAAATTGCCCATATACGACAAAACTTTCAGTGATTTCAAACTGCTCTAAAATGGAAAATTGCTGTTACCACTGGGTCATTCCACTTTAGATCAACAGTATATAACCCCACAGTGATAACATATGAATATCAAGTCATTCTAATCGTGTTTTCCAAAATAAAGGCCTTTTTAAATTGCCCATATACGACCAAATTTTCAGTGATTTCAAAATGCTCTAAAATGGAAAATTGCTGTTTCCACTGGGTCATTCCAATTTGGATCAACAGTATACAACCCCACAGTGATACCATATCATTATCAAGTCATTCTGATGGTGCTTTCCAAAATAAAGGCCTTTTTAAATTGCCCATATACGACCAAACTTTCAGTTATTTCAAAATGCTCTAAAATGGAAAATTGCTGTTTCCACTGGGTCAGTCCACTTTAGATCAACAGTATACAACCCCACAGTGATACCATATGAATATCAAGTCATTCTGATGGTGCTTTCCAAAATAAAGGCCTTTTAAAATTGCCCATTTACGACCAAACTTTCAGTGATTTCAAAATGCTCTAAAATGAACAATTGCTGTTTCCACTGGGTCAGTCCACTTTGGATCAACAGTGTACAACCCCACATTGATACCATATCAATATCAAGTCATTCTGATGGTGCTTTCCAAAATAAAGGCCTTTTTAAATTGCCCACATACTACCAAACTGTCAGTGATTTCAAAATGTTCTAAAATGGAAAATTGCTGTTTCCACTGGGTCATTCCACGTTATATCAACAGTATAAAACCCCACAGTGATACCATATCAGTATCAAGTCATTCTGCTGGTGCTTTCCAAAATAAAGTTATTTTTAAATTGCCCATATACTACCAAAATGTCAGTGATTTCAAAATGCTCTAAAATGGAAAATTGCTGTTTCCACTGGGTCATTCCACTTTAGATCAACAGTACACATCCCCACAGTGATACAATATCAGTGTCAAGTCATTCTGATTGTGCTTTCCAAAATAAAAGCCTTTTTAAATTGCCCATATACTACCAAAATGTCAGTGATTTCAAAATGCTCTAAAATGGAAAATTGCTGTTTTCACTGGGTCATTCCACTTTAGATCATCAGTATACAACCCCACAGTGATAACATATCAATATCAAGTCATTCTGATGGTGTTTTCCAAAATAAAGGCCTTTTTAAATTGCCCATATACGACCAAACTTTCAGTGACTTCAAACTGCTCTAAAATGGAAAATTGCTGTTTCCACTGGGTCATTCCACTTTATATCAACGGGATACAACCCCACAGTGATACCATATAAGTATCAAGTCATTCTGATGGTGCTTTCCAAAATAAAGGCCTTTTTAAATGGTCCACAATTGACTTACCTTTAACGATTTCAAATGTCGTATATGGGCAATTTAAAAAGGCCTTTATTTTGGAAAGCACCATCAGTGATACCATATCAACATCAAGTAATTCTGATGGGTTTTCCAAAATAAAGGCTTTTTTAAACTGCCCATATACGACAAAACTTTCAGTGATTTCAAACTGCTCTAAAATGGAAAATTGCTGTTTCCACGGGGTCATTCCACTTTAGATCAACAGTGAACAACGCCACAGTGATACCATATGAATATCAAGTCATTCTGATGGTGCTTTCTAAAATAAAGGCCTTTTTAAATTGCCCATATACGACCAAACTTTCAGCAATTTCAAAATGCTCTAAAATGGAAAATTGCTGTTTCCACTGGATCATTCCACTTTAGATCAACGGGATAAAACCCCACAGTGATACCATGTAAGTATCAAGTCATTCTGATGGTGCTTTCCAAAATAAAGGCCTTTTTAAATGGTCCACAATTGACTTACCTTTAATGATTTCAAATGTCGTATATGGGCAATTTAAAAAGGCCTTTATTTTGGAAAGCACCATCAGTGATACCATATCAACATCAAGTAATTCTGATGTGCTTTCCAAAATAAAGGCTTTTTTAAACTGCCCATATACGACCAAACTTTCAGTGATTTCAAAATGCTCTAACATGGAAAATTGCGGTTCCACTGGGTCATTCCACTTTAGATAGACGGTATACAACCCAACATTGATACCATATCAGTATCAAGTCATTCTGATGGTGCTTTCCAAAATAAAGGCCTTTTTAAATTGCCCATATACGACAAAACTTTCAGTGATTTCAAACGGCTATAAAATGAAAAATTGCTGTTTCCAATGGGTCATTCCACTTTAGATCAACAGTATACAACCCCACAGTGATACCATATCAGTATCAAGTCATTCTGATGGTGCTTTCCAAAATAAAGGCCTTTTTAAATTGCCCATATACTACCAAAATGTCAGTGATTTCAAACTGCTCTAAAATGGAAAATTGCTGTTTCCACTGGGTCATTCCACTTTAGATCAACAGTATACAACCCACAATGATACAATATCTATATCAATTCATTCTGATGGTGCTTTCCAAAATAAAGGCCTTTTTAAATTTCCCATATACGACCAAACTTTCAGTGATTTCAAATTGCTCTAAAATGGAAAATTGCTGTTTCCACTGGGTCATTCCACTTTAGATCAACAGTATACAACCCCACAGTGATGCCATATCAGTATCAAGTCATTCTAATGGTGCTTTCCAAAATAAAGGCCTTTTTAAATTGCCCATATACGACAAAACTTTCAGTGATTTCAAACTGCTCTAAAATTGAAAATTGCTGTTTCCACGGGGTCATTCCACTTTAGATCAACAGTGAACAACGCCACAGTGATACCATATGAATATCAAGTCATTCTGATGGTGCTTTCCAAAATAAAGGCCTTTTTAAAATGCCCATATACGACCAAACTTTCAGCGATTTCAAAATGTTCTAAAATGGAAAATTGCTGTTTCCACTGGGTCATTCCACTTTAGATCAACAGTATACAACCCCACAGTGATACCACATCAGTATCAAGTCATTCTGATGGTGCTTTCCAACATAAAGGCCTTTTTAAATTGCCCATATACGACAAAACTTTCAATGATTTCAAACTGCTCTAAAATGGAAAATTTCTGTTTCCACTGGGTCATTCCACTTTACATCAACAGTATACAACCTCACAGTGATGCAATATCTATATCAATTCATTCTGATGGTGCTTTCCAAAATAAAGGACTTTTTAAATTGCCCATATATGACCAAACTTTCAGTGATTTCAAACTGCTCTAAAATGGAAAATTGCTTTTTCCACTGGGTCATTCCACTTCAGATCAACAGTATACAACCCCATAGTGATACCATATCAGTATCAAGTCATTCTGATGGTGCTTTCCAAAATAAAGGCCTTTTTAAAATGCCCATATACGACCAAACTTTCAGTGATTTCAAAATGCTCTATAATGGAAAATTGCTGTTTCCACTCGGTCATTCCACTTTAGATCAACAGTATACAACCCCACAGTGATACCATATCAGTATAAAGTCATTCTGATGGTGCTTTCCAAAATAAAGGCCTTTTTAAATTGCCCATATACGACCAAACTTTCAGTGATTTCAAAATGCTCTAAAATGGAAAATTGCTGTTTCCACTGGGTCATTCCACTTTAGATCAACAGTATACAACCCCACAGTGATACCACATCAGTATCAAGTCATTCTGATGGTGCTTTCCAAAATAAAGGCTTTTTTAAACTGCCCATATACGACAAAACTTTCAGTGATTTCAAACTGCTATAAAATGAAAAATTGCTGTTTCCACTGGGTCATTCCACTTTAGATCAACAGTATACAACCCCACAGTGATACCAAATCAGTATCAAGTCATTCTGATGGTGCTTTCCAAAATAAAGGCCTTTTTAAATTGCCAATATACAACAAAACTTTCAGTGATTTCAAACTGCTCTAAAATGGAAAATTGCTGTTTCCACTGGGTCATTCCACTTTAGATCAACAGTATACAACCCCACAGTGATACAATATCTATACCAAATCATTCTGATAGTGCTTTCCAAAATAAAGGCCTTTTTAAATTGCCCATATACGACCAAACTTTCAGTGATTTCAAACTGCTCTAAAATGGAAAATTGCTGTTTCCACTGGGTCATTCCACTTTATATCAACGTGATACAACCCCACAGTGATACCATATAAGTATCAAGTCATTCTGATGGTGCTTTCCAAAATAAAGGCCTTTTTAAATGGTCCACAATTGACTTACTTTTAACGATTTCAAATGTCGTATATGGGCAATTTAAAAAGGCCTTTATTTTGGAAAGTACCATCAGTGATAGCATATCAACATCAAGTAATTCTGATGTGCTTTCTAAAATAAAGGCTTTTTTAAACTGCCCATATACGACCAAACTTTCAGTGATTTCAAAATGCTCTAAAATGGAAAATTGCTGTTTCCACTGGGTCATTCCACTTTAGATAGACAGTATACAACCCCACAGTGATATCATATCAGTATCAAGTTATTCTGATGGTGCTTTCCAAAATAAAGGCCTTTTTAAATTGCCCATATATGACAAAACTTTCAGTGATTTCAAAATGCTCTAAAATGGAAAATTGCTGTTTCCACTGGGTCATTCCACTTTAGATCAACAGTATACAACTCCACAGTGATACATTATCTATATCAATTCAATCTGATGGTGATTTCCAAAATAAAGGCCTTTTTAAATTGCCCATACGCGATCAAACTTTCAGTAATTTCAAAATGCTCTAAAATGGAAAATTGCTGTTTCCACTGGGTCATTCCACTTTAGATCAACGGGATAAAACCCCACAGTGATACCATATCAATATCAAGTCATTCTGATCGTGCTTTCCAAAATAAAGGCCTTTTTAAACTGCCCATGTACGTCCAAACTTTCAGTGATTTCAAAATGCTCTAAAATGGAAAATATCTGTTTCCACTGGGTCATTCCACTTTAGATCAACAGTATACAACCCCACAATGATACCATATAAATATGAAGTCATTCTCATGGTGCTTTCCAAAATAAAGGCCTTTTTAATTTGCCCATATACGACCAAACTTTCAATGATTTCAAATTGCTCTAAAATGGAAAATTGCTGTTTCCACTGGGTCATTCCACTTTAGATCAACATCATACAACCCCACAGTGATACCATATCCATATGAAGTAATTCTGATGGTGCTTTCCACAATAAAGGCCTTTTTAAATTGCCCATATATGACATTTGAAATCGTTAAAGGTAGGTCAATTGTGGACCAAATTAAATACAGCTTAGCCGGTTAATTGCTGTGATCATAAAACACGGAAACGGCAGCACGCAGAACTCACGAGGCAACGTTTTACGTGATGTTTACTTGTTGCTATGAGTAATAAGACAGAAAAAGCCACGCCAAAATAAGTTTAGGAAGCCCTCTAAGAATCGTAATAGAAGCATTTAAAATAAACACCATACACAGTTGAGGAAGCGTTGGTTTAAGTGCCTGATATGAAGCGGTTGCTGCATAAGCGAAATCCTTTACTCTCGGGATCCCACAGCTTCATTTTAGCCCGGTCACTAGCGCATTTTATTACAATGATCCAACGTTTGCGGCGCTCCGGATCTTGGGGAATCCTGTAGATGGCTCATTTCTTATGTCGTCCGCGTCTGTTCTGTATCCGGGGGCACAACAGGAATCTACCATATTTCCCGTTTGATTGAGTTTTCTGACAATAATAATTTCCAAAATAAAGGCCTTTTTATATGGTCCACAATTGACCTACCTTTAACGATTTCAAATGTCGTATATGGGCAATTTAAAAAGGCCTTTATTTTGGAAGGCACCATCAGAATGACTTTATATTGATATGGTATCACTGTGCGGTTGTATGCTGTTGATCTAAAGTGGAATGACCCAGTGGAAACAGCAATTTTCCATTTTAGAGCAATTTGAAATTTTTAATGTAATTTTTAAAAATTTTTAAACGGCCCATATAAGACCAAACTTTCAGTGATTTCAAACTGCTCTAAAATTGAAAATTGCAATTTTCACTGGGTCATTCCACTTTAGATCAACAGTGAACAACCCCACAGTGATACGATATGAATATCAAGTCATTCTGATGGTGCTTTCCAAAATTAAAGCCTTTTTAAATTGCCCATATACGACCAAACTTTCATTGATTTCAAAATGCTCTAAAATGGAAAATTGCTGTTTCCACTGGGTCATTCCACTTTAGGTCAACAGTATACAACCCCACAGTGATACCATATAAGTATCAAGTCATTCTGATGGTGCTTTCCAAAATAAAGGCCTTTTTAAATTGCCCATATATGACAAAACTTTCAGTGATTTCAAACTGCTCTAAAATGGAAAACTGCTGTTTCCACTGGGTCATTCCACTTTAGATCAACGGGATACAACCCCACAGTGATACCATATCAATATCAAGTCATTCTGATGGTGCTTTCCAAAATAAAGGCCTTTTTAAATGGTCCACAATTGACCTACCTTTAACGATTTCAAATGTCATATATGGGCAATTTAAAAAGGCCTTTATTTACGAAAGCACCATCAGTGATACCATATCAGCATCAAGTAATTCTGAAGTGCTTTCCAAAATAAAGGCCTTTTTAAACTGCCCATTTACGTCCAAACTTTCAGAGATTTCAAAATGCTTTAAAATGGAAAATTGCTGTTTCCACTGGGTCATTCCACTTTAGATAAAGAGTAAACAACCCCACAGTGACACCATATCAAAAACAAGTCAGTCTGATGGTGCTTTCCAAAAGAAAGGCCTTTTTAAATTGCCCATATACGACCAAACTTTCAGTGATTTCAAAATGCTCTAAAATGAACAATTGCTGTTTCCACTGGGTCATTCCACTTTGGATCAACAGTATACAACCCCACATTGATACCATATCAACATCAAGTCATTCTGATGGTGCTTTCCAAAATAAAGGCCTTTTTAAATTGCCCATATACTACCAAACTGTCAGTGATTTCAAAATGCTCTAAAATGGAAAATTGCTGTTTCCACTGGGTCATTCCACGTTATATCAACAGTATAAAACCCCACAGTGATACCATATCAGTATCAAGTCATTCTGCTGGTGCTTTCCAAAATAAAGTTCTTTTTAAATTGCCCATATACTACCCAAAATGTCAGTGATTTCAAAATGCTCTAAAATGGAAAATTGCTGTTTCCACTAGGTCGTTCCACTTTAGATCAACAGTTCACATCCCCACAGTGATACCATATCAGTTTCAAGTCATTCTGATGGTGCTTTCCAAAATAAAGGCCTTTTTAAATTGCCCATATACGACCAAACTTGCAGTGATTTCAAAATGCTCTAAAATGGAAAATTGCTGTTTCCACTGGGTCATTCCACTTTAGATCAACAGTACAGGTGCTGGCCAGTAAATTAGAATATCATCAAAAGGTTGAAAATATTTCAGTAATTCCATTCAAAACGTGAAACTTGTACATTATATTCATGCAATGCACACAGACCAATGTATTTCCAATGTTCATTACATTTAAATTTGATATTCATAAGTGACAACTAATGAAAACTCCAAATTTGGTATCTCAAAAAATTAGAATATTCTGAAAAGGCTGAATATAGAAGACACCTGCTGCCACTCTAATCAGCTGATTTACTCAAAACACCTGCAAAGGCCTTTAAAAGGTCCCTCAGTCTTGTTTTGAAGGCACCACAATCATGGGGAAGACTTCTGACTTAACAGCTGTCCAAAAGACAATCATTGACACCTTGCACAAGGAGGGCAAGACACAAAAGGTGATTGCTAAAGAAGCTGGCTGTTCGCAGAGCTCTGTGTCCAAGCACATTAACAGACAGGCGAAGGGACGGAAAAAATGTGGTAGAAAAAAGTGTACAAGCTCTAGGGATAACCGCACCCTGCAGAGAATTGTGACGACAAACCCATTCAAAAATGTGGGGGAGATCCACAAAGAGTGGACTGCAGCTGGAGTCAGCGCTTCAAGAACCACCACGAGGAGACTCATGAAAGACATGAGATTCAGGTGTCGCATTCCGTGTGTCAAGCCACTCTTGAACAAGAAACAGTGCAAGAAGCGTCTCGCCTGGGCCAAGGACAAAAAGGACTGGACTGATGCTGAGTGGTCCAAAGTTATGTTTTCTGATGAAAGCAAGTTCTGCATTTCCTTTGGAAATCAAGGACCCAGAGTCTGGAGGAAGAGCGGAGAAGCACAGAATCCACGTTGCATGAGGTCCAGTGTAAAGTTTCCACCGTCAGTGATGGTGTGGGGTGCCATGTCATCTGCCGGTGTTGGCCCACTCTGTTTCCTGAGGTCCAGGGTCAATGCAGCCGTCTACCAGGAAGTTTTAGAGCACTTCATGCTTCCTGCTGCTGACCAACTTTATGGGGATGCAGACTTCACCTTTCAACAGGACTTGGCACCTGCACACAGTGCCAAAACCACCAGCACCTGGTTCAAGGACCATGGTATCCCTGTCCTTGATTGGCCAGCAAACTCGCCTGACCTTAACCCCATAGAAAATCTATGGGGTATTGTGAAGCGGAGGATGCAATACGCTAGACCCAACAATGCAGAGGAGCTGAAGACGACTATCAGAGCAACCTGGGCTCTCATAACACCTGAGCAGTGCCACAGACTGATCAAGTCCATGCCACGCCGCATTACTGCAGTTATTGAGGCAAAAGGAGCCCCGACTAAGTATTGAGTGCTATACATGCACATTCTTTTCATGTTCATTCTTTTCAGTTGGCCAACATTAGAGAAACAAACATTTTTTCATTGGCCTTTAGAATATTCTAATTTTCTGAGATACCAGATTTGATGTTTTCATTGGTTGTCACCTATAAATATCAAAATTAAACGTAATAAACATCGGAAATACATTGGTCTGTGTGCATTGCATGAATATAATGTACAAGTTTCACGTTTTGAATGGAATTACTGAAATATTTTCAACCTTTTGATGATATTCTAATTTACTGGCCAGCACCTGTATACAACCCCACAGTGATACCATATCAGTATCAAGTCATTCTGATGGTGCTTTCCAAAATAAAGGCCTTTTTAAATTGCCCGTATACGACAAAACTTTCAGTGATTTCAAACTGCTCTAAAATGGAAAATTGCTGTTTCCACTGGGTCATTCCACTTTAAATCAACAGTGAACAACCCCACAGTGATACCATATGAATATCAAGTCATTCTGATGGTGCTTTCCAAAATAAAAGCCTTTTTAAATTGCCCATATACTACCAAACTTTCAGTTATTTCAAAATGCTCTAAAATGGAAAATTGCTGTTTCTACTGGGTCATTCCACTTTAGATCAACAGTATACAACCCCACAGTGATACCATATCAGTATCAAGTCGTTCTGATGGTGCTTTCCAAAATAAAGGTCTTTTTAAATTGCCATTTATACAACAAAACTTTCAGTGATTTCAAACTGCTCTAAAATGGAAAATTGCTGTTTCCACTGGGTCATTCCACTTTAGATCAACAGTATACAACCCCACAGTGATACATTATCTATATCAAGTCATTCTGATGGTGCTTTCCAAAATAAAGGCCTTTTTAAATTGCCCATATACGACTAAACTTTCAGAGATTTCAAAATGCTCTAAAATAGAAAATATTTGTTTCCACTGGGTCATTCCACTTTAGATCAACAGTATAGAGCTCCGGACCCCACGTGACTCTCAGTTAGTGGACACCATTTTGGCATGCAAAAAAGGTAAACAAACACAAATGTAACATGAACATGAATGGGATCCGCTTGGATTTTACTTCGTCGGAGTTTACTTCACACTTTAAAACAGAAGAAATCGTTTTATATAGTCAGAAATTAAATAGACTAAACATCTCCGACCCTTACCGTGTCCCTGGGATACTTTTTAAAAACGCCAGAAGCTGTCGGAGCGGACTTCTTACCGGCACAACACCGGACCTGGCCGGGGGAACCCCTTGGAATTCCCCCGGCCGGAGGAGCTGGGGAGAAGTTCTGGGACTCTCGACTCTACTGCCCGCTCCGACAGCTTCTGGCTTCTTACCGGCAAAACACCGGACCTGACCGGGGAACCCCTTGGGATTTACCCGGAGGAGCTGGCTCCGGCGGCTGGGGAGAGGGAAGTCACGCTACTGCCCCCGCAACCCGACTCCGGATACGCGGATGAAAATGGATGGATGGACGGACAAATAACAGATTTACACGTAAGTAGTCTCCGTGAGACAGATAATAGCAATCCAAAGTGCTTTTTATGTGTGATCTGACAATTGATCAACCATTGCTTAAAAATTAAATACAGCTTAGCCGGTTAATTGCTGTGATCATAAAACACGGAAACCGCAGCACGCAAAACTCACGAGGCAACGTTTTACGAGATGTTTACTTGTTGCTATGAGTAATAAGACAGAAAAAGCCACGCCAAAATAAGTTTAGGAAGCCCTCTAAGAATCGTAATAAAAGCATTTAAAATAAACACAATACACAGTTGAGGAAACGTTGGTTTAAGTACCTGATATGAAGCGGTTGCTGCATAAGCGAAATCCTTTACTCTCGGAATCCCACAGCTTCATTTTAGCCCGGTCACTAGCGCCTTTTATTACAATGATCCAACGTTTGCGGGGCTCCGGATCTTGGGGAATCCTGTAGATGGCTCATTCCTTATGTCGTCCGCGTCTGTTCTGCATCCTGGGGCACAACAGGAATCTACCATATTTCCCGTTTGATTGAGTTTTCTGACAATAACAAATAGTCCAGCTGCCGGCTTCTGCATGCCAATATGGCGCTGTTTTGATTTGAACTGTTGCATGCCGGGAGAAGTGACATCAACTCCCGGAGCTCTATACAACCCCACAGTGAAACCATATCTATATCAATTGATTCTGATGGTGTTTTCCAAAAGAAAGGCCTTTTTAAATTGCCCATATAAGTCCAAACATTCAGTGATTTCAAAATGCTCTAAAATGGAAAATTGCTGTTTCCACTGGGTCATTCCACTTTAGATCAACGGGATGAAACCCCACAGTGATACCATATCAATATCAAGTCATTCTGATCGTGCTTTCCAAAATAAAGGCCTTTTTAAACTGCCCATGTACGTCCAAACTTTCAGTGATTTCAAAATGCTCTAAAATGGAAAATATCTGTTTCCACTGGGTCATTCCACTTTAGATCAACAGTATACAACCCCACAATGATACCATATAAATATGAAGTCATTCTCATGGTGCTTTCCAAAATAAAGGCCTTTTTAATTTGCCCATATACGACCAAACTTTCAATGATTTCAAAATGCTCTAAAATGGAAAATTGCTGTTTCCACTGGGTCATTCCACTTTAGATCAACATCATACAACCCCACAGTGATACCATATCAATATGAAGTCATTCTGATGGTGCATTCCACAATAAAGGCCTTTTTAAATTGCCCATATATGACATTTGAAATCGTTAAAGGTAGGTCAATTGTGGACCAAATTAAATACAGCTTAGCCGGTTAATTGCTGTGATCATAAAACACGGAAACCGCAGCACGCAAAACTCACGAGGCAACGTTTTACGAGATCTTTACTTGTTGCTATGAGTAATAAGACAGAAAAAGCCACGCCAAAATAAGTTTAGGAAGCCCTCTAAGAATCGTAATAAAAGCATTTAAAATAAACACCATACACAGTTGAGGAAACGTTGGTTTAAGTACCTGATATGAAGCGGTTGCTGCATAAGCGAAATCCTTTACTCTCGGAATCCCACAGCTTCATTTTAGCCCGGTCACTAGCGCCTTTTATTACAATGATCCAACGTTTGCGGCGCTCCGGATCTTGGGGAATCCTGTAGATGGCTCATTCCTTATGTCGTCCGCGTCTGTTCTGCATCCTGGGGCACAACAGGAATCTACCATATTTCCCGTTTGATTGAGTTTTCTGACAATAACAAATAGTCCAGCTGCCGGCTTCTGCATGCCAATATGGCGCTGTTTTGATTTGAACTATTGCATGCCGGGAGAAGTGACGTCAACTCCCGGAGCTCTATACAACCCCACAGTGAAACCATATCTATATCAATTGATTCTGATGGTGTTTTCCAAAAGAAAGGCCTTTTTAAATTGCCCATATAAGTCCAAACATTCAGTGATTTCAAAATGCTCTAAAATGGAAAATTGCTGTTTCCACTGGGTCATTCCACTTTAGATCAACAGTATACAACCCCACAGTGATACAATATCTATATCAAATCATTCTGATGGTGCTTTCCAAAATAAAGGCCTTTTTAAATTGCCCATATACGACCAAACTTTCAGTGATTTCAAACTGCTCTAAAATGGAAAATTGCTGTTTCCACTGGGTCATTCCACTTTATATCAACGGGATACAACCCCACAGTGATACCATATAAGTATCAAGTCATTCTGATGGTGCTTTCCAAAATAAAGGCCTTTTTAAATGGTCCACAATTGACTTACCTTTAACGATTTCAAATGTCGTATATGGGCAATTTAAAAAGGCCTTTATTTTGGAAAGCACCATCAGTGATAGCATATCAACATCAAGTAATTCTGATGTGCTTTCTAAAATAAAGGCTTTTTTAAACTGCCCATATACGACCAAACTTTCAGTGATTTCAAAATGCTCTAAAATGGAAAATTGCTGTTTCCACTGGGTCATTCCACTTTAGATAGACAGTATACAACCCCACAGTGATATCATATCAGTATCAAGTTATTCTGATGGTGCTTTCCAAAATAAAGGCCTTTTTAAATTGCCCATATATGACAAAACTTTCAGTGATTTCAAAATGCTCTAAAATGGAAAATTGCTGTTTCCACTGGGTCATTCCACTTTAGATCAACAGTATACAACTCCACAGTGATACATTATCTATATCAATTCATTCTGATGGTGATTTCCAAAATAAAGGCCTTTTTAAATTGCCCATACGCGATCAAACTTTCAGTAATTTCAAAATGCTCTAAAATGGAAAATTGCTGTTTCCACTGGGTCATTCCACTTTAGATCAACGGGATAAAACCCCACAGTGATACCATATCAATATCAAGTCATTCTGATCGTGCTTTCCAAAATAAAGGCCTTTTTAAACTGCCCATGTACGTCCAAACTTTCAGTGATTTCAAAATGCTCTAAAATGGAAAATATCTGTTTCCACTGGGTCATTCCACTTTAGATCAACAGTATACAACCCCACAATGATACCATATAAATATGAAGTCATTCTCATGGTGCTTTCCAAAATAAAGGCCTTTTTAATTTGCCCATATACGACCAAACTTTCAATGATTTCAAAATGCTCTAAAATGGAAAATTGCTGTTTCCACTGGGTCATTCCACTTTAGATCAACATCATACAACCCCACAGTGATACCATATCAATATGAAGTCATTCTGATGGTGCATTCCACAATAAAGGCCTTTTTAAATTGCCCATATATGACATTTGAAATCGTTAAAGGTAGGTCAATTGTGGACCAAATTAAATACAGCTTAGCCGGTTAATTGCTGTGATCATAAAACACGGAAACGGCAGCACGCAGAACTCACGAGGCAACGTTTTACGTGATGTTTACTTGTTGCTATGAGTAATAAGACAGAAAAAGCCACGCCAAAATAAGTTTAGGAAGCCCTCTAAGAATCGTAATAGAAGCATTTAAAATAAACACCATACACAGTTGAGGAAATGTTGGTTTAAGTGCCTGATATGAAGCGGTTGCTGCATAAGCGAAATCCTTTACTCTCGGGATCCCACAGCTTCATTTTAGCCCGGTCACTAGCGCATTTTATTACAATGATCCAACGTTTGCGGCGCTCCGGATCTTGGGGAATCCTGTAGATGGCTCATTTCTTATGTCGTCCGCGTCTGTTCTGTATCCTGGGGCACAACAGGAATCTACCATATTTCCCGTTTGATTGAGTTTTCTGACAATAATAATTTCCAAAATAAAGGCCTTTTTATATGGTCCACAATTGACCTACCTTTAACGATTTCAAATGTCGTATATGGGCAATTTAAAAAGGCCTTTATTTTGGAAGGCACCATCAGAATGACTTTATATTGATATGGTATCACTGTGCGGTTGTATGCTGTTGATCTAAAGTGGAATGACCCAGTGGAAACAGCAATTTTCCATTTTAGAGCAATTTGAAATTTTTAATGTAATTTTTAAAATTTTTTAAACGGCCCATATAAGACCAAACTTTCAGTGATTTCAAACTGCTCTAAAATTGAAAATTGCAATTTTCACTGGGTCATTCCACTTTAGATCAACAGTAAACGACCCCACAGTGATACGATATGAATATCAAGTCATTCTGATGGTGCTTTCCAAAATAAAAGCCTTTTTAAATTGCCCATATACGACCAAACTTTCATTGATTTCAAAATGCTCTAAAATGGAAAATTGCTGTTTCCACTGGGTCGTTCCACTTTAGGTCAACAGTATACAACCCCTCAGTGATACCATATCAGTATCAAGTCATTCTGATGGTGCTTTCCAAAATAAAGGCCTTTTTAAATTGCCCTAATATGACAAAACTTTCATTGATTTCAAAATGCTCTAAAATGGAAAATTGCTGTTTCCACTGGGTCATTCCACTTTAGATCAACGAGATAAAATCCCACAGTGATACCATATCAATATCAAGTCATTCTGATCGTGCTTTCCAAAATAAAGGCCTTTTTAAATGGTCCACAATTGACCTACCTTTAATGATTTCAAATGTCGTATATGGGCAATTTAAAAAGGCCTTTATTTTGGAAAGCACCATCAGTGATACCATATCAGCATCAAGTAATTCTGATGTGCTTTCCAAAATAAAGGCCTTTTTAAACTGCCCATATACGTCCAAACTTTCAGTGATTTCAAAATGCTCTAAAATAGAAAATATCTGTTTCCACTGGGTGGTTCCACTTTAGATCAACAGTATACAACCCCTCAGTGATACAATATCTATATCAATTCATTCTGATTGTGCTTTCCAAAATAAAGGCCTTTTTAAATTGCCCATATACGACCAAACTTTCAGTGATTTCAAAATGCTCTATAATGGAAAATTGCTGTTTCCACTCGGTCATTTCACTTTAGATCAACAGTATACAACCCCACAGTGATACCATATCAGTATCAAGTCATTCTGATGGTGCCTTCCAAAATAAAGGCCTTTTTAAATTGCCCATATACGACAAAACTTTCAGTGATTTCAAACTGCTCTAAAATGGAAAATTGCTGTTACCACTGGGTCATTCCACTTTAGATCAACAGTATATAACCCCACAGTGATAACATATGAATATCAAGTCATTCTAATCGTGTTTTCCAAAATAAAGGCCTTTTTAAATTGCCCATATACGACCAAATTTTCAGTGATTTCAAAATGCTCTAAAATGGAAAATTGCTGTTTCCACTGGGTCATTCCAATTTGGATCAACAGTATACAACCCCACAGTGATACCATATCATTATCAAGTCATTCTGATGGTGCTTTCCAAAATAAAGGCCTTTTTAAATTGCCCATATACGACCAAACTTTCAGTTATTTCAAAATGCTCTAAAATGGAAAATTGCTGTTTCCACTGGGTCAGTCCACTTTAGATCAACAGTATACAACCCCACAGTGATACCATATGAATATCAAGTCATTCTGATGGTGCTTTCCAAAATAAAGGCCTTTTAAAATTGCCCATTTACGACCAAACTTTCAGTGATTTCAAAATGCTCTAAAATGAACAATTGCTGTTTCCACTGGGTCAGTCCACTTTGGATCAACAGTGTACAACCCCACATTGATACCATATCAATATCAAGTCATTCTGATGGTGCTTTCCAAAATAAAGGCCTTTTTAAATTGCCCACATACTACCAAACTGTCAGTGATTTCAAAATGTTCTAAAATGGAAAATTGCTGTTTCCACTGGGTCATTCCACGTTATATCAACAGTATAAAACCCCACAGTGATACCATATCAGTATCAAGTCATTCTGCTGGTGCTTTCCAAAATAAAGTTATTTTTAAATTGCCCATATACTACCAAAATGTCAGTGATTTCAAAATGCTCTAAAATGGAAAATTGCTGTTTCCACTGGGTCATTCCACTTTAGATCAACAGTACACATCCCCACAGTGATACAATATCAGTGTCAAGTCATTCTGATTGTGCTTTCCAAAATAAAGGCCTTTTTAAATTGCCCATATACTACCAAAATGTCAGTGATTTCAAAATGCTCTAAAATGGAAAATTGCTGTTTTCACTGGGTCATTCCACTTTAGATCATCAGTATACAACCCCACAGTGATAACATATCAATATCAAGTCATTCTGATGGTGTTTTCCAAAATAAAGGCCTTTTTAAATTGCCCATATACGACCAAACTTTCAGTGACTTCAAACTGCTCTAAAATGGAAAATTGCTGTTTCCACTGGGTCATTCCACTTTATATCAACGGGATACAACCCCACAGTGATACCATATAAGTATCAAGTCATTCTGATGGTGCTTTCCAAAATAAAGGCCTTTTTAAATGGTCCACAATTGACTTACCTTTAACGATTTCAAATGTCGTATATGGGCAATTTAAAAAGGCCTTTATTTTGGAAAGCACCATCAGTGATACCATATCAACATCAAGTAATTCTGATGGGTTTTCCAAAATAAAGGCTTTTTTAAACTGCCCATATACGACAAAACTTTCAGTGATTTCAAACTGCTCTAAAATGGAAAATTGCTGTTTCCACGGGGTCATTCCACTTTAGATCAACAGTGAACAACGCCACAGTGATACCATATGAATATCAAGTCATTCTGATGGTGCTTTCTAAAATAAAGGCCTTTTTAAATTGCCCATATACGACCAAACTTTCAGCAATTTCAAAATGCTCTAAAATGGAAAATTGCTGTTTCCACTGGGTCATTCCACTTTAGATCAACGGGATAAAACCCCACAGTGATACCATATAAGTATCAAGTCATTCTGATGGTGCTTTCCAAAATAAAGGCCTTTTTAAATGGTCCACAATTGACTTACCTTTAATGATTTCAAATGTCGTATATGGGCAATTTAAAAAGGCCTTTATTTTGGAAAGCACCATCAGTGATACCATATCAACATCAAGTAATTCTGATGTGCTTTCCAAAATAAAGGCTTTTTTAAACTGCCCATATACGACCAAACTTTCAGTGATTTCAAAATGCTCTAACATGGAAAATTGCTGTTTCCACTGGGTCAGTCCACTTTAGATCAACAGTATACAACCCCACAGTGATACCATATGAATATCAAGTCATTCTGATGGTGCTTTCCAAAATAAAGGCCTTTTAAAATTGCCCATTTACGACCAAACTTTCAGTGATTTCAAAATGCTCTAAAATGAACAATTGCTGTTTCCACTGGGTCAGTCCACTTTGGATCAACAGTGTACAACCCCACATTGATACCATATCAATATCAAGTCATTCTGATGGTGCTTTCCAAAATAAAGGCCTTTTTAAATTGCCCACATACTACCAAACTGTCAGTGATTTCAAAATGTTCTAAAATGGAAAATTGCTGTTTCCACTGGGTCATTCCACGTTATATCAACAGTATAAAACCCCACAGTGATACCATATCAGTATCAAGTCATTCTGCTGGTGCTTTCCAAAATAAAGTTATTTTTAAATTGCCCATATACTACCAAAATGTCAGTGATTTCAAAATGCTCTAAAATGGAAAATTGCTGTTTCCACTGGGTCATTCCACTTTAGATCAACAGTACACATCCCCACAGTGATACAATATCAGTGTCAAGTCATTCTGATTGTGCTTTCCAAAATAAAAGCCTTTTTAAATTGCCCATATACTACCAAAATGTCAGTGATTTCAAAATGCTCTAAAATGGAAAATTGCTGTTTTCACTGGGTCATTCCACATTAGATCATCAGTATACAACCCCACAGTGATAACATATCAATATCAAGTCATTCTGATGGTGTTTTCCAAAATAAAGGCCTTTTTAAATTGCCCATATACGACCAAACTTTCAGTGACTTCAAACTGCTCTAAAATGGAAAATTGCTGTTTCCACTGGGTCATTCCACTTTATATCAACGGGATACAACCCCACAGTGATACCATATAAGTATCAAGTCATTCTGATGGTGCTTTCCAAAATAAAGGCCTTTTTAAATGGTCCACAATTGACTTACCTTTAACGATTTCAAATGTCGTATATGGGCAATTTAAAAAGGCCTTTATTTTGGAAAGCACCATCAGTGATACCATATCAACATCAAGTAATTCTGATGGGTTTTCCAAAATAAAGGCTTTTTTAAACTGCCCATATACGACAAAACTTTCAGTGATTTCAAACTGCTCTAAAATGGAAAATTGCTGTTTCCACGGGGTCATTCCACTTTAGATCAACAGTGAACAACGCCACAGTGATACCATATGAATATCAAGTCATTCTGATGGTGCTTTCTAAAATAAAGGCCTTTTTAAATTGCCCATATACGACCAAACTTTCAGCAATTTCAAAATGCTCTAAAATGGAAAATTGCTGTTTCCACTGGGTCATTCCACTTTAGATCAACGGGATAAAACCCCACAGTGATACCATGTAAGTATCAAGTCATTCTGATGGTGCTTTCCAAAATAAAGGCCTTTTTAAATGGTCCACAATTGACTTACCTTTAATGATTTCAAATGTCGTATATGGGCAATTTAAAAAGGCCTTTATTTTGGAAAGCACCATCAGTGATACCATATCAACATCAAGTAATTCTGATGTGCTTTCCAAAATAAAGGCTTTTTTAAACTGCCCATATACGACCAAACTTTCAGTGATTTCAAAATGCTCTAACATGGAAAATTGCGGTTCCACTGGGTCATTCCACTTTAGATAGACGGTATACAACCCAACATTGATACCATATCAGTATCAAGTCATTCTGATGGTGCTTTCCAAAATAAAGGCCTTTTTAAATTGCCCATATACGACAAAACTTTCAGTGATTTCAAACGGCTATAAAATGAAAAATTGCTGTTTCCAATGGGTCATTCCACTTTAGATCAACAGTATACAACCCCACAGTGATACCATATCAGTATCAAGTCATTCTGATGGTGCTTTCCAAAATAAAGGCCTTTTTAAATTGCCCATATACTACCAAAAAGTCAGTGATTTCAAACTGCTCTAAAATGGAAAATTGCTGTTTCCACTGGGTCATTCCACTTTAGATCAACAGTATACAACCCACAATGATACAATATCTATATCAATTCATTCTGATGGTGCTTTCCAAAATAAAGGCCTTTTTAAATTTCCCATATACGACCAAACTTTCAGTGATTTCAAATTGCTCTAAAATGGAAAATTGCTGTTTCCACTGGGTCATTCCACTTTAGATCAACAGTATACAACCCCACAGTGATGCCATATCAGTATCAAGTCATTCTAATGGTGCTTTCCAAAATAAAGGCCTTTTTAAATTGCCCATATACGACAAAACTTTCAGTGATTTCAAACTGCTCTAAAATTGAAAATTGCTGTTTCCACGGGGTCATTCCACTTTAGATCAACAGTGAACAACGCCACAGTGATACCATATGAATATCAAGTCATTCTGATGGTGCTTTCCAAAATAAAGGCCTTTTTAAAATGCCCATATACGACCAAACTTTCAGCGATTTCAAAATGTTCTAAAATGGAAAATTGCTGTTTCCACTGGGTCATTCCACTTTAGATCAACAGTATACAACCCCACAGTGATACCACATCAGTATCAAGTCATTCTGATGGTGCTTTCCAACATAAAGGCCTTTTTAAATTGCCCATATACGACAAAACTTTCAATGATTTCAAACTGCTCTAAAATGGAAAATTTCTGTTTCCACTGGGTCATTCCACTTTACATCAACAGTATACAACCTCACAGTGATGCAATATCTATATCAATTCATTCTGATGGTGCTTTCCAAAATAAAGGACTTTTTAAATTGCCCATATATGACCAAACTTTCAGTGATTTCAAACTGCTCTAAAATGGAAAATTGCTTTTTCCACTGGGTCATTCCACTTCAGATCAACAGTATACAACCCCATAGTGATACCATATCAGTATCAAGTCATTCTGATGGTGCTTTCCAAAATAAAGGCCTTTTTAAAATGCCCATATACGACCAAACTTTCAGTGATTTCAAAATGCTCTATAATGGAAAATTGCTGTTTCCACTCGGTCATTCCACTTTAGATCAACAGTATACAACCCCACAGTGATACCATATCAGTATAAAGTCATTCTGATGGTGCTTTCCAAAATAAAGGCCTTTTTAAATTGCCCATATACGACCAAACTTTCAGTGATTTCAAAATGCTCTAAAATGGAAAATTGCTGTTTCCACTGGGTCATTCCACTTTAGATCAACAGTATACAACCCCACAGTGATACCACATCAGTATCAAGTCATTCTGATGGTGCTTTCCAAAATAAAGGCTTTTTTAAACTGCCCATATACGACAAAACTTTCAGTGATTTCAAACTGCTATAAAATGAAAAATTGCTGTTTCCACTGGGTCATTCCACTTTAGATCAACAGTATACAACCCCACAGTGATACCAAATCAGTATCAAGTCATTCTGATGGTGCTTTCCAAAATAAAGGCCTTTTTAAATTGCCAATATACAACAAAACTTTCAGTGATTTCAAACTGCTCTAAAATGGAAAATTGCTGTTTCCACTGGGTCATTCCACTTTAGATCAACAGTATACAACCCCACAGTGATACAATATCTATACCAAATCATTCTGATAGTGCTTTCCAAAATAAAGGCCTTTTTAAATTGCCCATATACGACCAAACTTTCAGTGATTTCAAACTGCTCTAAAATGGAAAATTGCTGTTTCCACTGGGTCATTCCACTTTATATCAACGGGATACAACCCCACAGTGATACCATATAAGTATCAAGTCATTCTGATGGTGCTTTCCAAAATAAAGGCCTTTTTAAATGGTCCACAATTGACTTACTTTTAACGATTTCAAATGTCGTATATGGGCAATTTAAAAAGGCCTTTATTTTGGAAAGTACCATCAGTGATAGCATATCAACATCAAGTAATTCTGATGTGCTTTCTAAAATAAAGGCTTTTTTAAACTGCCCATATACGACCAAACTTTCAGTGATTTCAAAATGCTCTAAAATGGAAAATTGCTGTTTCCACTGGGTCATTCCACTTTAGATAGACAGTATACAACCCCACAGTGATATCATATCAGTATCAAGTTATTCTGATGGTGCTTTCCAAAATAAAGGCCTTTTTAAATTGCCCATATATGACAAAACTTTCAGTGATTTCAAAATGCTCTAAAATGGAAAATTGCTGTTTCCACTGTGTCATTCCACTTTAGATCAACAGTATACAACTCCACAGTGATACATTATCTATATCAATTCAATCTGATGGTGATTTCCAAAATAAAGGCCTTTTTAAATTGCCCATACGCGATCAAACTTTCAGTAATTTCAAAATGCTCTAAAATGGAAAATTGCTGTTTCCACTGGGTCATTCCACTTTAGATCAACGGGATAAAACCCCACAGTGATACCATATCAATATCAAGTCATTCTGATCGTGCTTTCCAAAATAAAGGCCTTTTTAAACTGCCCATGTACGTCCAAACTTTCAGTGATTTCAAAATGCTCTAAAATGGAAAATATCTGTTTCCACTGGGTCATTCCACTTTAGATCAACAGTATACAACCCCACAATGATACCATATAAATATGAAGTCATTCTCATGGTGCTTTCCAAAATAAAGGCCTTTTTAATTTGCCCATATACGACCAAACTTTCAATGATTTCAAATTGCTCTAAAATGGAAAATTGCTGTTTCCACTGGGTCATTCCACTTTAGATCAACATCATACAACCCCACAGTGATACCATATCCATATGAAGTAATTCTGATGGTGCTTTCCACAATAAAGGCCTTTTTAAATTGCCCATATATGACATTTGAAATCGTTAAAGGTAGGTCAATTGTGGACCAAATTAAATACAGCTTAGCCGGTTAATTGCTGTGATCATAAAACACGGAAACGGCAGCACGCAGAACTCACGAGGCAACGTTTTACGTGATGTTTACTTGTTGCTATGAGTAATAAGACAGAAAAAGCCACGCCAAAATAAGTTTAGGAAGCCCTCTAAGAATCGTAATAGAAGCATTTAAAATAAACACCATACACAGTTGAGGAAGCGTTGGTTTAAGTGCCTGATATGAAGCGGTTGCTGCATAAGCGAAATCCTTTACTCTCGGGATCCCACAGCTTCATTTTAGCCCGGTCACTAGCGCATTTTATTACAATGATCCAACGTTTGCGGCGCTCCGGATCTTGGGGAATCCTGTAGATGGCTCATTTCTTATGTCGTCCGCGTCTGTTCTGTATCCGGGGGCACAACAGGAATCTACCATATTTCCCGTTTGATTGAGTTTTCTGACAATAATAATTTCCAAAATAAAGGCCTTTTTATATGGTCCACAATTGACCTACCTTTAACGATTTCAAATGTCGTATATGGGCAATTTAAAAAGGCCTTTATTTTGGAAGGCACCATCAGAATGACTTTATATTGATATGGTATCACTGTGCGGTTGTATGCTGTTGATCTAAAGTGGAATGACCCAGTGGAAACAGCAATTTTCCATTTTAGAGCAATTTGAAATTTTTAATGTAATTTTTAAAAAATTTTAAACGGCCCATATAAGACCAAACTTTCAGTGATTTCAAACTGCTCTAAAATTGAAAATTGCAATTTTCACTGGGTCATTCCACTTTAGATCAACAGTGAACAACCCCACAGTGATACGATATGAATATCAAGTCATTCTGATGGTGCTTTCCAAAATTAAAGCCTTTTTAAATTGCCCATATACGACCAAACTTTCATTGATTTCAAAATGCTCTAAAATGGAAAATTGCTGTTTCCACTGGGTCATTCCACTTTAGGTCAACAGTATACAACCCCACAGTGATACCATATAAGTATCAAGTCATTCTGATGGTGCTTTCCAAAATAAAGGCCTTTTTAAATTGCCCATATATGACAAAACTTTCAGTGATTTCAAACTGCTCTAAAATGGAAAACTGCTGTTTCCACTGGGTCATTCCACTTTAGATCAACGGGATACAACCCCACAGTGATACCATATCAATATCAAGTCATTCTGATGGTGCTTTCCAAAATAAAGGCCTTTTTAAATGGTCCACAATTGACCTACCTTTAACGATTTCAAATGTCATATATGGGCAATTTAAAAAGGCCTTTATTTACGAAAGCACCATCAGTGATACCATATCAGCATCAAGTAATTCTGAAGTGCTTTCCAAAATAAAGGCCTTTTTAAACTGCCCATTTACGTCCAAACTTTCAGAGATTTCAAAATGCTTTAAAATGGAAAATTGCTGTTTCCACTGGGTCATTCCACTTTAGATAAAGAGTAAACAACCCCACAGTGACACCATATCAAAAACAAGTCAGTCTGATGGTGCTTTCCAAAAGAAAGGCCTTTTTAAATTGCCCATATACGACCAAACTTTCAGTGATTTCAAAATGCTCTAAAATGAACAATTGCTGTTTCCACTGGGTCATTCCACTTTGGATCAACAGTATACAACCCCACATTGATACCATATCAACATCAAGTCATTCTGATGGTGCTTTCCAAAATAAAGGCCTTTTTAAATTGCCCATATACTACCAAACTGTCAGTGATTTCAAAATGCTCTAAAATGGAAAATTGCTGTTTCCACTGGGTCATTCCACGTTATATCAACAGTATAAAACCCCACAGTGATACCATATCAGTATCAAGTCATTCTGCTGGTGCTTTCCAAAATAAAGTTCTTTTTAAATTGCCCATATACTACCCAAAATGTCAGTGATTTCAAAATGCTCTAAAATGGAAAATTGCTGTTTCCACTAGGTCGTTCCACTTTAGATCAACAGTTCACATCCCCACAGTGATACCATATCAGTTTCAAGTCATTCTGATGGTGCTTTCCAAAATAAAGGCCTTTTTAAATTGCCCATATACGACCAAACTTGCAGTGATTTCAAAATGCTCTAAAATGGAAAATTGCTGTTTCCACTGGGTCATTCCACTTTAGATCAACAGTACAGGTGCTGGCCAGTAAATTAGAATATCATCAAAAGGTTGAAAATATTTCAGTAATTCCATTCAAAACGTGAAACTTGTACATTATATTCATGCAATGCACACAGACCAATGTATTTCCAATGTTCATTACATTTAAATTTGATATTCATAAGTGACAACTAATGAAAACTCCAAATTTGGTATCTCAAAAAATTAGAATATTCTGAAAAGGCTGAATATAGAAGACACCTGCTGCCACTCTAATCAGCTGATTTACTCAAAACACCTGCAAAGGCCTTTAAAAGGTCCCTCAGTCTTGTTTTGAAGGCACCACAATCATGGGGAAGACTTCTGACTTAACAGCTGTCCAAAAGACAATCATTGACACCTTGCACAAGGAGGGCAAGACACAAAAGGTGATTGCTAAAGAAGCTGGCTGTTCGCAGAGCTCTGTGTCCAAGCACATTAACAGACAGGCGAAGGGACGGAAAAAATGTGGTAGAAAAAAGTGTACAAGCTCTAGGGATAACCGCACCCTGCAGAGAATTGTGACGACAAACCCATTCAAAAATGTGGGGGAGATCCACAAAGAGTGGACTGCAGCTGGAGTCAGCGCTTCAAGAACCACCACGAGGAGACTCATGAAAGACATGAGATTCAGGTGTCGCATTCCGTGTGTCAAGCCACTCTTGAACAAGAAACAGTGCAAGAAGCGTCTCGCCTGGGCCAAGGACAAAAAGGACTGGACTGATGCTGAGTGGTCCAAAGTTATGTTTTCTGATGAAAGCAAGTTCTGCATTTCCTTTGGAAATCAAGGACCCAGAGTCTGGAGGAAGAGCGGAGAAGCACAGAATCCACGTTGCATGAGGTCCAGTGTAAAGTTTCCACCGTCAGTGATGGTGTGGGGTGCCATGTCATCTGCCGGTGTTGGCCCACTCTGTTTCCTGAGGTCCAGGGTCAATGCAGCCGTCTACCAGGAAGTTTTAGAGCACTTCATGCTTCCTGCTGCTGACCAACTTTATGGGGATGCAGACTTCACCTTTCAACAGGACTTGGCACCTGCACACAGTGCCAAAACCACCAGCACCTGGTTCAAGGACCATGGTATCCCTGTCCTTGATTGGCCAGCAAACTCGCCTGACCTTAACCCCATAGAAAATCTATGGGGTATTGTGAAGCGGAGGATGCAATACGCTAGACCCAACAATGCAGAGGAGCTGAAGACGACTATCAGAGCAACCTGGGCTCTCATAACACCTGAGCAGTGCCACAGACTGATCAAGTCCATGCCACGCCGCATTACTGCAGTTATTGAGGCAAAAGGAGCCCCGACTAAGTATTGAGTGCTATACATGCACATTCTTTTCATGTTCATTCTTTTCAGTTGGCCAACATTAGAGAAACAAACATTTTTTCATTGGCCTTTAGAATATTCTAATTTTCTGAGATACCAGATTTGATGTTTTCATTGGTTGTCACCTATAAATATCAAAATTAAACGTAATAAACATCGGAAATACATTGGTCTGTGTGCATTGCATGAATATAATGTACAAGTTTCACGTTTTGAATGGAATTACTGAAATATTTTCAACCTTTTGATGATATTCTAATTTACTGGCCAGCACCTGTATACAACCCCACAGTGATACCATATCAGTATCAAGTCATTCTGATGGTGCTTTCCAAAATAAAGGCCTTTTTAAATTGCCCGTATACGACAAAACTTTCAGTGATTTCAAACTGCTCTAAAATGGAAAATTGCTGTTTCCACTGGGTCATTCCACTTTAGATCAACAGTGAACAACCCCACAGTGATACCATATGAATATCAAGTCATTCTGATGGTGCTTTCCAAAATAAAAGCCTTTTTAAATTGCCCATATACTACCAAACTTTCAGTTATTTCAAAATGCTCTAAAATGGAAAATTGCTGTTTCTACTGGGTCATTCCACTTTAGATCAACAGTATACAACCCCACAGTGATACCATATCAGTATCAAGTCGTTCTGATGGTGCTTTCCAAAATAAAGGTCTTTTTAAATTGCCATTTATACAACAAAACTTTCAGTGATTTCAAACTGCTCTAAAATGGAAAATTGCTGTTTCCACTGGGTCATTCCACTTTAGATCAACAGTATACAACCCCACAGTGATACATTATCTATATCAAGTCATTCTGATGGTGCTTTCCAAAATAAAGGCCTTTTTAAATTGCCCATATACGACTAAACTTTCAGAGATTTCAAAATGCTCTAAAATAGAAAATATTTGTTTCCACTGGGTCATTCCACTTTAGATCAACAGTATAGAGCTCCGGACCCCACGTGACTCTCAGTTAGTGGACACCATTTTGGCATGCAAAAAAGGTAAACAAACACAAATGTAACATGAACATGAATGGGATCCGCTTGGATTTTACTTCGTCGGAGTTTACTTCACACTTTAAAACAGAAGAAATCGTTTTATATAGTCAGAAATTAAATAGACTAAACATCTCCGACCCTTACCGTGTCCCTGGGATACTTTTTAAAAACGCCAGAAGCTGTCGGAGCGGACTTCTTACCGGCACAACACCGGACCTGGCCGGGGGAACCCCTTGGAATTCCCCCGGCCGGAGGAGCTGGGGAGAAGTTCTGGGACTCTCGACTCTACTGCCCGCTCCGACAGCTTCTGGCTTCTTACCGGCAAAACACCGGACCTGACCGGGGAACCCCTTGGGATTTACCCGGAGGAGCTGGCTCCGGCGGCTGGGGAGAGGGAAGTCACGCTACTGCCCCCGCAACCCGACTCCGGATACGCGGATGAAAATGGATGGATGGACGGACAAATAACAGATTTACACGTAAGTGGTCTCCGTGAGACAGATAATAGCAATCCAAAGTGCTTTTTATGTGTGATCTGACAATTGATCAACCATTGCTTAAAAATTAAATACAGCTTAGCCGGTTAATTGCTGTGATCATAAAACACGGAAACCGCAGCACGCAAAACTCACGAGGCAACGTTTTACGAGATGTTTACTTGTTGCTATGAGTAATAAGACAGAAAAAGCCACGCCAAAATAAGTTTAGGAAGCCCTCTAAGAATCGTAATAAAAGCATTTAAAATAAACACAATACACAGTTGAGGAAACGTTGGTTTAAGTACCTGATATGAAGCGGTTGCTGCATAAGCGAAATCCTTTACTCTCGGAATCCCACAGCTTCATTTTAGCCCGGTCACTAGCGCCTTTTATTACAATGATCCAACGTTTGCGGGGCTCCGGATCTTGGGGAATCCTGTAGATGGCTCATTCCTTATGTCGTCCGCGTCTGTTCTGCATCCTGGGGCACAACAGGAATCTACCATATTTCCCGTTTGATTGAGTTTTCTGACAATAACAAATAGTCCAGCTGCCGGCTTCTGCATGCCAATATGGCGCTGTTTTGATTTGAACTGTTGCATGCCGGGAGAAGTGACGTCAACTCCCGGAGCTCTATACAACCCCACAGTGAAACCATATCTATATCAATTGATTCTGATGGTGTTTTCCAAAAGAAAGGCCTTTTTAAATTGCCCATATAAGTCCAAACATTCAGTGATTTCAAAATGCTCTAAAATGGAAAATTGCTGTTTCCACTGGGTCATTCCACTTTAGATCAACGGGATGAAACCCCACAGTGATACCATATCAATATCAAGTCATTCTGATCGTGCTTTCCAAAATAAAGGCCTTTTTAAACTGCCCATGTACGTCCAAACTTTCAGTGATTTCAAAATGCTCTAAAATGGAAAATATCTGTTTCCACTGGGTCATTCCACTTTAGATCAACAGTATACAACCCCACAATGATACCATATAAATATGAAGTCATTCTCATGGTGCTTTCCAAAATAAAGGCCTTTTTAATTTGCCCATATACGACCAAACTTTCAATGATTTCAAAATGCTCTAAAATGGAAAATTGCTGTTTCCACTGGGTCATTCCACTTTAGATCAACATCATACAACCCCACAGTGATACCATATCAATATGAAGTCATTCTGATGGTGCATTCCACAATAAAGGCCTTTTTAAATTGCCCATATATGACATTTGAAATCGTTAAAGGTAGGTCAATTGTGGACCAAATTAAATACAGCTTAGCCGGTTAATTGCTGTGATCATAAAACACGGAAACCGCAGCACGCAAAACTCACGAGGCAACGTTTTACGAGATCTTTACTTGTTGCTATGAGTAATAAGACAGAAAAAGCCACGCCAAAATAAGTTTAGGAAGCCCTCTAAGAATCGTAATAAAAGCATTTAAAATAAACACCATACACAGTTGAGGAAACGTTGGTTTAAGTACCTGATATGAAGCGGTTGCTGCATAAGCGAAATCCTTTACTCTCGGAATCCCACAGCTTCATTTTAGCCCGGTCACTAGCGCCTTTTATTACAATGATCCAACGTTTGCGGCGCTCCGGATCTTGGGGAATCCTGTAGATGGCTCATTCCTTATGTCGTCCGCGTCTGTTCTGCATCCTGGGGCACAACAGGAATCTACCATATTTCCCGTTTGATTGAGTTTTCTGACAATAACAAATAGTCCAGCTGCCGGCTTCTGCATGCCAATATGGCGCTGTTTTGATTTGAACTATTGCATGCCGGGAGAAGTGACGTCAACTCCCGGAGCTCTATACAACCCCACAGTGAAACCATATCTATATCAATTGATTCTGATGGTGTTTTCCAAAAGAAAGGCCTTTTTAAATTGCCCATATAAGTCCAAACATTCAGTGATTTCAAAATGCTCTAAAATGGAAAATTGCTGTTTCCACTGGGTCATTCCACTTTAGATCAACAGTATACAACCCCACAGTGATACAATATCTATATCAAATCATTCTGATGGTGCTTTCCAAAATAAAGGCCTTTTTAAATTGCCCATATACGACCAAACTTTCAGTGATTTCAAACTGCTCTAAAATGGAAAATTGCTGTTTCCACTGGGTCATTCCACTTTATATCAACGGGATACAACCCCACAGTGATACCATATAACTATCAAGTCATTCTGATGGTGCTTTCCAAAATAAAGGCCTTTTTAAATGGTCCACAATTGACTTACCTTTAACGATTTCAAATGTCGTATATGGGCAATTTAAAAAGGCCTTTATTTTGGAAAGCACCATCAGTGATAGCATATCAACATCAAGTAATTCTGATGTGCTTTCTAAAATAAAGGCTTTTTTAAACTGCCCATATACGACCAAACTTTCAGTGATTTCAAAATGCTCTAAAATGGAAAATTGCTGTTTCCACTGGGTCATTCCACTTTAGATAGACAGTATACAACCCCACAGTGATATCATATCAGTATCAAGTTATTCTGATGGTGCTTTCCAAAATAAAGGCCTTTTTAAATTGCCCATATATGACAAAACTTTCAGTGATTTCAAAATGCTCTAAAATGGAAAATTGCTGTTTCCACTGGGTCATTCCACTTTAGATCAACAGTATACAACTCCACAGTGATACATTATCTATATCAATTCATTCTGATGGTGATTTCCAAAATAAAGGCCTTTTTAAATTGCCCATACGCGATCAAACTTTCAGTAATTTCAAAATGCTCTAAAATGGAAAATTGCTGTTTCCACTGGGTCATTCCACTTTAGATCAACGGGATAAAACCCCACAGTGATACCATATCAATATCAAGTCATTCTGATCGTGCTTTCCAAAATAAAGGCCTTTTTAAACTGCCCATGTACGTCCAAACTTTCAGTGATTTCAAAATGCTCTAAAATGGAAAATATCTGTTTCCACTGGGTCATTCCACTTTAGATCAACAGTATACAACCCCACAATGATACCATATAAATATGAAGTCATTCTCATGGTGCTTTCCAAAATAAAGGCCTTTTTAATTTGCCCATATACGACCAAACTTTCAATGATTTCAAAATGCTCTAAAATGGAAAATTGCTGTTTCCACTGGGTCATTCCACTTTAGATCAACATCATACAACCCCACAGTGATACCATATCAATATGAAGTCATTCTGATGGTGCATTCCACAATAAAGGCCTTTTTAAATTGCCCATATATGACATTTGAAATCGTTAAAGGTAGGTCAATTGTGGACCAAATTAAATACAGCTTAGCCGGTTAATTGCTGTGATCATAAAACACGGAAACGGCAGCACGCAGAACTCACGAGGCAACGTTTTACGTGATGTTTACTTGTTGCTATGAGTAATAAGACAGAAAAAGCCACGCCAAAATAAGTTTAGGAAGCCCTCTAAGAATCGTAATAGAAGCATTTAAAATAAACACCATACACAGTTGAGGAAATGTTGGTTTAAGTGCCTGATATGAAGCGGTTGCTGCATAAGCGAAATCCTTTACTCTCGGGATCCCACAGCTTCATTTTAGCCCGGTCACTAGCGCATTTTATTACAATGATCCAACGTTTGCGGCGCTCCGGATCTTGGGGAATCCTGTAGATGGCTCATTTCTTATGTCGTCCGCGTCTGTTCTGTATCCTGGGGCACAACAGGAATCTACCATATTTCCCGTTTGATTGAGTTTTCTGACAATAATAATTTCCAAAATAAAGGCCTTTTTATATGGTCCACAATTGACCTACCTTTAACGATTTCAAATGTCGTATATGGGCAATTTAAAAAGGCCTTTATTTTGGAAGGCACCATCAGAATGACTTTATATTGATATGGTATCACTGTGCGGTTGTATGCTGTTGATCTAAAGTGGAATGACCCAGTGGAAACAGCAATTTTCCATTTTAGAGCAATTTGAAATTTTTAATGTAATTTTTAAAATTTTTTAAACGGCCCATATAAGACCAAACTTTCAGTGATTTCAAACTGCTCTAAAATTGAAAATTGCAATTTTCACTGGGTCATTCCACTTTAGATCAACAGTAAACGACCCCACAGTGATACGATATGAATATCAAGTCATTCTGATGGTGCTTTCCAAAATAAAAGCCTTTTTAAATTGCCCATATACGACCAAACTTTCATTGATTTCAAAATGCTCTAAAATGGAAAATTGCTGTTTCCACTGGGTCGTTCCACTTTAGGTCAACAGTATACAACCCCTCAGTGATACCATATCAGTATCAAGTCATTCTGATGGTGCTTTCCAAAATAAAGGCCTTTTTAAATTGCCCTAATATGACAAAACTTTCATTGATTTCAAAATGCTCTAAAATGGAAAATTGCTGTTTCCACTGGGTCATTCCACTTTAGATCAACGAGATAAAATCCCACAGTGATACCATATCAATATCAAGTCATTCTGATCGTGCTTTCCAAAATAAAGGCCTTTTTAAATGGTCCACAATTGACCTACCTTTAATGATTTCAAATGTCGTATATGGGCAATTTAAAAAGGCCTTTATTTTGGAAAGCACCATCAGTGATACCATATCAGCATCAAGTAATTCTGATGTGCTTTCCAAAATAAAGGCCTTTTTAAACTGCCCATATACGTCCAAACTTTCAGTGATTTCAAAATGCTCTAAAATAGAAAATATCTGTTTCCACTGGGTGGTTCCACTTTAGATCAACAGTATACAACCCCTCAGTGATACAATATCTATATCAATTCATTCTGATTGTGCTTTCCAAAATAAAGGCCTTTTTAAATTGCCCATATACGACCAAACTTTCAGTGATTTCAAAATGCTCTATAATGGAAAATTGCTGTTTCCACTCGGTCATTTCACTTTAGATCAACAGTATACAACCCCACAGTGATACCATATCAGTATCAAGTCATTCTGATGGTGCCTTCCAAAATAAAGGCCTTTTTAAATTGCCCATATACGACAAAACTTTCAGTGATTTCAAACTGCTCTAAAATGGAAAATTGCTGTTACCACTGGGTCATTCCACTTTAGATCAACAGTATATAACCCCACAGTGATAACATATGAATATCAAGTCATTCTAATCGTGTTTTCCAAAATAAAGGCCTTTTTAAATTGCCCATATACGACCAAATTTTCAGTGATTTCAAAATGCTCTAAAATGGAAAATTGCTGTTTCCACTGGGTCATTCCAATTTGGATCAACAGTATACAACCCCACAGTGATACCATATCATTATCAAGTCATTCTGATGGTGCTTTCCAAAATAAAGGCCTTTTTAAATTGCCCATATACGACCAAACTTTCAGTTATTTCAAAATGCTCTAAAATGGAAAATTGCTGTTTCCACTGGGTCAGTCCACTTTAGATCAACAGTATACAACCCCACAGTGATACCATATGAATATCAAGTCATTCTGATGGTGCTTTCCAAAATAAAGGCCTTTTAAAATTGCCCATTTACGACCAAACTTTCAGTGATTTCAAAATGCTCTAAAATGAACAATTGCTGTTTCCACTGGGTCAATCCACTTTGGATCAACAGTGTACAACCCCACATTGATACCATATCAATATCAAGTCATTCTGATGGTGCTTTCCAAAATAAAGGCCTTTTTAAATTGCCCACATACTACCAAACTGTCAGTGATTTCAAAATGTTCTAAAATGGAAAATTGCTGTTTCCACTGGGTCATTCCACGTTATATCAACAGTATAAAACCCCACAGTGATACCATATCAGTATCAAGTCATTCTGCTGGTGCTTTCCAAAATAAAGTTATTTTTAAATTGCCCATATACTACCAAAATGTCAGTGATTTCAAAATGCTCTAAAATGGAAAATTGCTGTTTCCACTGGGTCATTCCACTTTAAATCAACAGTACACATCCCCACAGTGATACAATATCAGTGTCAAGTCATTCTGATTGTGCTTTCCAAAATAAAGGCCTTTTTAAATTGCCCATATACTACCAAAATGTCAGTGATTTCAAAATGCTCTAAAATGGAAAATTGCTGTTTTCACTGGGTCATTCCACTTTAGATCATCAGTATACAACCCCACAGTGATAACATATCAATATCAAGTCATTCTGATGGTGTTTTCCAAAATAAAGGCCTTTTTAAATTGCCCATATACGACCAAACTTTCAGTGACTTCAAACTGCTCTAAAATGGAAAATTGCTGTTTCCACTGGGTCATTCCACTTTATATCAACGGGATACAACCCCACAGTGATACCATATAAGTATCAAGTCATTCTGATGGTGCTTTCCAAAATAAAGGCCTTTTTAAATGGTCCACAATTGACTTACCTTTAACGATTTCAAATGTCGTATATGGGCAATTTAAAAAGGCCTTTATTTTGGAAAGCACCATCAGTGATACCATATCAACATCAAGTAATTCTGATGGGTTTTCCAAAATAAAGGCTTTTTTAAACTGCCCATATACGACAAAACTTTCAGTGATTTCAAACTGCTCTAAAATGGAAAATTGCTGTTTCCACGGGGTCATTCCACTTTAGATCAACAGTGAACAACGCCACAGTGATACCATATGAATATCAAGTCATTCTGATGGTGCTTTCTAAAATAAAGGCCTTTTTAAATTGCCCATATACGACCAAACTTTCAGCAATTTCAAAATGCTCTAAAATGGAAAATTGCTGTTTCCACTGGGTCATTCCACTTTAGATCAACGGGATAAAACCCCACAGTGATACCATATAAGTATCAAGTCATTCTGATGGTGCTTTCCAAAATAAAGGCCTTTTTAAATGGTCCACAATTGACTTACCTTTAATGATTTCAAATGTCGTATATGGGCAATTTAAAAAGGCCTTTATTTTGGAAAGCACCATCAGTGATACCATATCAACATCAAGTAATTCTGATGTGCTTTCCAAAATAAAGGCTTTTTTAAACTGCCCATATACGACCAAACTTTCAGTGATTTCAAAATGCTCTAACATGGAAAATTGCGGTTTCCACTGGGTCATTCCACTTTAGATAGACGGTATACAACCCAACATTGATACCATATCAGTATCAAGTCATTCTGATGGTGCTTTCCAAAATAAAGGCCTTTTTAAATTGCCCATATACGACAAAACTTTCAGTGATTTCAAACGGCTATAAAATGAAAAATTGCTGTTTCCAATGGGTCATTCCACTTTAGATCAACAGTATACAACCCCACAGTGATACCATATCAGTATCAAGTCATTCTGATGGTGCTTTCCAAAATAAAGGCCTTTTTAAATTGCCCATATACTACCAAAATGTCAGTGATTTCAAACTGCTCTAAAATGGAAAATTGCTGTTTCCACTGGGTCATTCCACTTTAGATCAACAGTATACAACCCACAATGATACAATATCTATATCAATTCATTCTGATGGTGCTTTCCAAAATAAAGGCCTTTTTAAATTTCCCATATACGACCAAACTTTCAGTGATTTCAAATTGCTCTAAAATGGAAAATTGCTGTTTCCACTGGGTCATTCCACTTTAGATCAACAGTATACAACCCCACAGTGATGCCATATCAGTATCAAGTCATTCTAATGGTGCTTTCCAAAATAAAGGCCTTTTTAAATTGCCCATATACGACAAAACTTTCAGTGATTTCAAACTGCTCTAAAATTGAAAATTGCTGTTTCCACGGGGTCATTCCACTTTAGATCAACAGTGAACAACGCCACAGTGATACCATATGAATATCAAGTCATTCTGATGGTGCTTTCCAAAATAAAGGCCTTTTTAAAATGCCCATATACGACCAAACTTTCAGCGATTTCAAAATGTTCTAAAATGGAAAATTGCTGTTTCCACTGGGTCATTCCACTTTAGATCAACAGTATACAACCCCACAGTGATACCACATCAGTATCAAGTCATTCTGATGGTGCTTTCCAACATAAAGGCCTTTTTAAATTGCCCATATACGACAAAACTTTCAATGATTTCAAACTGCTCTAAAATGGAAAATTTCTGTTTCCACTGGGTCATTCCACTTTACATCAACAGTATACAACCTCACAGTGATGCAATATCTATATCAATTCATTCTGATGGTGCTTTCCAAAATAAAGGCCTTTTTAAATTGCCCATATATGACCAAACTTTCAGTGATTTCAAACTGCTCTAAAATGGAAAATTGCTTTTTCCACTGGGTCATTCCACTTCAGATCAACAGTATACAACCCCATAGTGATACCATATCAGTATCAAGTCATTCTGATGGTGCTTTCCAAAATAAAGGCCTTTTTAAAATGCCCATATACGACCAAACTTTCAGTGATTTCAAAATGCTCTATAATGGAAAATTGCTGTTTCCACTCGGTCATTCCACTTTAGATCAACAGTATACAACCCCACAGTGATACCATATCAGTATAAAGTCATTCTGATGGTGCTTTCCAAAATAAAGGCCTTTTTAAATTGCCCATATACGACCAAACTTTCAGTGATTTCAAAATGCTCTAAAATGGAAAATTGCTGTTTCCACTGGGTCATTCCACTTTAGATCAACAGTATACAACCCCACAGTGATACCACATCAGTATCAAGTCATTCTGATGGTGCTTTCCAAAATAAAGGCTTTTTTAAACTGCCCATATACGACAAAACTTTCAGTGATTTCAAACTGCTATAAAATGAAAAATTGCTGTTTCCACTGGGTCATTCCACTTTAGATCAACAGTATACAACCCCACAGTGATACCAAATCAGTATCAAGTCATTCTGATGGTGCTTTCCAAAATAAAGGCCTTTTTAAATTGCCAATATACAACAAAACTTTCAGTGATTTCAAACTGCTCTAAAATGGAAAATTGCTGTTTCCACTGGGTCATTCCACTTTAGATCAACAGTATACAACCCCACAGTGATACAATATCTATACCAAATCATTCTGATAGTGCTTTCCAAAATAAAGGCCTTTTTAAATTGCCCATATACGACCAAACTTTCAGTGATTTCAAACTGCTCTAAAATGGAAAATTGCTGTTTCCACTGGGTCATTCCACTTTATATCAACGGGATACAACCCCACAGTGATACCATATAAGTATCAAGTCATTCTGATGGTGCTTTCCAAAATAAAGGCCTTTTTAAATGGTCCACAATTGACTTACTTTTAACGATTTCAAATGTCGTATATGGGCAATTTAAAAAGGCCTTTATTTTGGAAAGTACCATCAGTGATAGCATATCAACATCAAGTAATTCTGATGTGCTTTCTAAAATAAAGGCTTTTTTAAACTGCCCATATACGACCAAACTTTCAGTGATTTCAAAATGCTCTAAAATGGAAAATTGCTGTTTCCACTGGGTCATTCCACTTTAGATAGACAGTATACAACCCCACAGTGATATAATATCAGTATCAAGTTATTCTGATGGTGCTTTCCAAAATAAAGGCCTTTTTAAATTGCCCATATATGACAAAACTTTCAGTGATTTCAAAATGCTCTAAAATGGAAAATTGCTATTTCCACTGGGTCATTCCACTTTAGATCAACAGTATACAACTCCACAGTGATACATTATCTATATCAATTCAATCTGATGGTGATTTCCAAAATAAAGGCCTTTTTAAATTGCCCATACGCGATCAAACTTTCAGTAATTTCAAAATGCTCTAAAATGGAAAATTGCTGTTTCCACTGGGTCATTCCACTTTAGATCAACGGGATAAAACCCCACAGTGATACCATATCAATATCAAGTCATTCTGATCGTGCTTTCCAAAATAAAGGCCTTTTTAAACTGCCCATGTACGTCCAAACTTTCAGTGATTTCAAAATGCTCTAAAATGGAAAATATCTGTTTCCACTGGGTCATTCCACTTTAGATCAACAGTATACAACCCCACAATGATACCATATAAATATGAAGTCATTCTCATGGTGCTTTCCAAAATAAAGGCCTTTTTAATTTGCCCATATACGACCAAACTTTCAATGATTTCAAATTGCTCTAAAATGGAAAATTGCTGTTTCCACTGGGTCATTCCACTTTAGATCAACATCATACAACCCCACAGTGATACCATATCCATATGAAGTAATTCTGATGGTGCTTTCCACAATAAAGGCCTTTTTAAATTGCCCATATATGACATTTGAAATCGTTAAAGGTAGGTCAATTGTGGACCAAATTAAATACAGCTTAGCCGGTTAATTGCTGTGATCATAAAACACGGAAACGGCAGCACGCAGAACTCACGAGGCAACGTTTTACGTGATGTTTACTTGTTGCTATGAGTAATAAGACAGAAAAAGCCACGCCAAAATAAGTTTAGGAAGCCCTCTAAGAATCGTAATAGAAGCATTTAAAATAAACACCATACACAGTTGAGGAAGCGTTGGTTTAAGTGCCTGATATGAAGCGGTTGCTGCATAAGCGAAATCCTTTACTCTCGGGATCCCACAGCTTCATTTTAGCCCGGTCACTAGCGCATTTTATTACAATGATCCAACGTTTGCGGCGCTCCGGATCTTGGGGAATCCTGTAGATGGCTCATTTCTTATGTCGTCCGCGTCTGTTCTGTATCCGGGGGCACAACAGGAATCTACCATATTTCCCGTTTGATTGAGTTTTCTGACAATAATAATTTCCAAAATAAAGGCCTTTTTATATGGTCCACAATTGACCTACCTTTAACGATTTCAAATGTCGTATATGGGCAATTTAAAAAGGCCTTTATTTTGGAAGGCACCATCAGAATGACTTTATATTGATATGGTATCACTGTGCGGTTGTATGCTGTTGATCTAAAGTGGAATGACCCAGTGGAAACAGGAATTTTCCATTTTAGAGCAATTTGAAATTTTTAATGTAATTTTTAAAAATTTTTAAACGGCCCATATAAGACCAAACTTTCAGTGATTTCAAACTGCTCTAAAATTGAAAATTGCAATTTTCACTGGGTCATTCCACTTTAGATCAACAGTGAACAACCCCACAGTGATACGATATGAATATCAAGTCATTCTGATGGTGCTTTCCAAAATTAAAGCCTTTTTAAATTGCCCATATACGACCAAACTTTCATTGATTTCAAAATGCTCTAAAATGGAAAATTGCCGTTTCCACTGGGTCATTCCACTTTAGGTCAACAGTATACAACCCCACAGTGATACCATATAAGTATCAAGTCATTCTGATGGTGCTTTCCAAAATAAAGGCCTTTTTAAATTGCCCATATATGACAAAACTTTCAGTGATTTCAAACTGCTCTAAAATGGAAAACTGCTGTTTCCACTGGGTCATTCCACTTTAGATCAACGGGATACAACCCCACAGTGATACCATATCAATATCAAGTCATTCTGATGGTGCTTTCCAAAATAAAGGCCTTTTTAAATGGTCCACAATTGACCTACCTTTAACGATTTCAAATGTCATATATGGGCAATTTAAAAAGGCCTTTATTTACGAAAGCACCATCAGTGATACCATATCAGCATCAAGTAATTCTGAAGTGCTTTCCAAAATAAAGGCCTTTTTAAACTGCCCATTTACGTCCAAACTTTCAGAGATTTCAAAATGCTTTAAAATGGAAAATTGCTGTTTCCACTGGGTCATTCCACTTTAGATAAAGAGTAAACAACCCCACAGTGACACCATATCAAAAACAAGTCAGTCTGATGGTGCTTTCCAAAAGAAAGGCCTTTTTAAATTGCCCATATACGACCAAACTTTCAGTGATTTCAAAATGCTCTAAAATGAACAATTGCTGTTTCCACTGGGTCATTCCACTTTGGATCAACAGTATACAACCCCACATTGATACCATATCAACATCAAGTCATTCTGATGGTGCTTTCCAAAATAAAGGCCTTTTTAAATTGCCCATATACTACCAAACTGTCAGTGATTTCAAAATGCTCTAAAATGGAAAATTGCTGTTTCCACTGGGTCATTCCACGTTATATCAACAGTATAAAACCCCACAGTGATACCATATCAGTATCAAGTCATTCTGCTGGTGCTTTCCAAAATAAAGTTCTTTTTAAATTGCCCATATACTACCCAAAATGTCAGTGATTTCAAAATGCTCTAAAATGGAAAATTGCTGTTTCCACTAGGTCGTTCCACTTTAGATCAACAGTTCACATCCCCACAGTGATACCATATCAGTTTCAAGTCATTCTGATGGTGCTTTCCAAAATAAAGGCCTTTTTAAATTGCCCATATACGACCAAACTTGCAGTGATTTCAAAATGCTCTAAAATGGAAAATTGCTGTTTCCACTGGGTCATTCCACTTTAGATCAACAGTACAGGTGCTGGCCAGTAAATTAGAATATCATCAAAAGGTTGAAAATATTTCAGTAATTCCATTCAAAACGTGAAACTTGTACATTATATTCATGCAATGCACACAGACCAATGTATTTCCAATGTTCATTACATTTAAATTTGATATTCATAAGTGACAACTAATGAAAACTCCAAATTTGGTATCTCAAAAAATTAGAATATTCTGAAAAGGCTGAATATAGAAGACACCTGCTGCCACTCTAATCAGCTGATTTACTCAAAACACCTGCAAAGGCCTTTAAAAGGTCCCTCAGTCTTGTTTTGAAGGCACCACAATCATGGGGAAGACTTCTGACTTAACAGCTGTCCAAAAGACAATCATTGACACCTTGCACAAGGAGGGCAAGACACAAAAGGTGATTGCTAAAGAAGCTGGCTGTTCGCAGAGCTCTGTGTCCAAGCACATTAACAGACAGGCGAAGGGACGGAAAAAATGTGGTAGAAAAAAGTGTACAAGCTCTAGGGATAACCGCACCCTGCAGAGAATTGTGACGACAAACCCATTCAAAAATGTGGGGGAGATCCACAAAGAGTGGACTGCAGCTGGAGTCAGCGCTTCAAGAACCACCACGAGGAGACTCATGAAAGACATGAGATTCAGGTGTCGCATTCCGTGTGTCAAGCCACTCTTGAACAAGAAACAGTGCAAGAAGCGTCTCGCCTGGGCCAAGGACAAAAAGGACTGGACTGATGCTGAGTGGTCCAAAGTTATGTTTTCTGATGAAAGCAAGTTCTGCATTTCCTTTGGAAATCAAGGACCCAGAGTCTGGAGGAAGAGCGGAGAAGCACAGAATCCACGTTGCATGAGGTCCAGTGTAAAGTTTCCACCGTCAGTGATGGTGTGGGGTGCCATGTCATCTGCCGGTGTTGGCCCACTCTGTTTCCTGAGGTCCAGGGTCAATGCAGCCGTCTACCAGGAAGTTTTAGAGCACTTCATGCTTCCTGCTGCTGACCAACTTTATGGGGATGCAGACTTCACCTTTCAACAGGACTTGGCACCTGCACACAGTGCCAAAACCACCAGCACCTGGTTCAAGGACCATGGTATCCCTGTCCTTGATTGGCCAGCAAACTCGCCTGACCTTAACCCCATAGAAAATCTATGGGGTATTGTGAAGCGGAGGATGCAATACGCTAGACCCAACAATGCAGAGGAGCTGAAGACGACTATCAGAGCAACCTGGGCTCTCATAACACCTGAGCAGTGCCACAGACTGATCAAGTCCATGCCACGCCGCATTACTGCAGTTATTGAGGCAAAAGGAGCCCCGACTAAGTATTGAGTGCTATACATGCACATTCTTTTCATGTTCATTCTTTTCAGTTGGCCAACATTAGAGAAACAAACATTTTTTCATTGGCCTTTAGAATATTCTAATTTTCTGAGATACCAGATTTGATGTTTTCATTGGTTGTCACCTATAAATATCAAAATTAAACGTAATAAACATCGGAAATACATTGGTCTGTGTGCATTGCATGAATATAATGTACAAGTTTCACGTTTTGAATGGAATTACTGAAATATTTTCAACCTTTTGATGATATTCTAATTTACTGGCCAGCACCTGTATACAACCCCACAGTGATACCATATCAGTATCAAGTCATTCTGATGGTGCTTTCCAAAATAAAGGCCTTTTTAAATTGCCCGTATACGACAAAACTTTCAGTGATTTCAAACTGCTCTAAAATGGAAAATTGCTGTTTCCATTGGGTCATTCCACTTTAGATCAACAGTGAACAACCCCACAGTGATACCATATGAATATCAAGTCATTCTGATGGTGCTTTCCAAAATAAAAGCCTTTTTAAATTGCCCATATACTACCAAACTTTCAGTTATTTCAAAATGCTCTAAAATGGAAAATTGCTGTTTCTACTGGGTCATTCCACTTTAGATCAACAGTATACAACCCCACAGTGATACCATATCAGTATCAAGTCGTTCTGATGGTGCTTTCCAAAATAAAGGTCTTTTTAAATTGCCAGTAATACAACAAAACTTTCAGTGATTTCAAACTGCTCTAAAATGGAAAATTGCTGTTTCCACTGGGTCATTCCACTTTAGATCAACAGTATACAACCCCACAGTGATACATTATCTATATCAAGTCATTCTGATGGTGCTTTCCAAAATAAAGGCCTTTTTAAATTGCCCATATACGACTAAACTTTCAGAGATTTCAAAATGCTCTAAAATAGAAAATATTTGTTTCCACTGGGTCATTCCACTTTAGATCAACAGTATAGAGCTCCGGACCCCACGTGACTCTCAGTTAGTGGACACCATTTTGGCATGCAAAAAAGGTAAACAAACACAAATGTAACATGAACATGAACGGGATCCGCTTGGATTTTACTTCGTCGGAGTTTACTTCACACTTTAAAACAGAAGAAATCGTTTTATATGGTCAGAAATTAAATAGACTAAACATCTCCGACCCTTACCGTGTCCCTGGGATACTTTTTAAAAACGCCAGAAGCTGTCGGAGCGGACTTCTTACCGGCACAACACCGGACCTGGCCGGGGGAACCCCTTGGAATTCCCCCGGCCGGAGGAGCTGGGGAGAAGTTCTGGGACTCTCGACTCTACTGCCCGCTCCGACAGCTTCTGGCTTCTTACCGGCAAAACACCGGACCTGACCGGGGAACCCCTTGGGATTTACCCGGAGGAGCTGGCTCCGGCGGCTGGGGAGAGGGAAGTCACGCTACTGCCCCCGCAACCCGACTCCGGATACGCGGATGAAAATGGATGGATGGACGGACAAATAACAGATTTACACGTAAGTAGTCTCCGTGAGACAGATAATAGCAATCCAAAGTGCTTTTTATGTGTGATCTGACAATTGATCAACCATTGCTTAAAAATTAAATACAGCTTAGCCGGTTAATTGCTGTGATCATAAAACACGGAAACCGCAGCACGCAAAACTCACGAGGCAACGTTTTACGAGATGTTTACTTGTTGCTATGAGTAATAAGACAGAAAAAGCCACGCCAAAATAAGTTTAGGAAGCCCTCTAAGAATCGTAATAAAAGCATTTAAAATAAACACCATACACAGTTGAGGAAACGTTGGTTTAAGTACCTGATATGAAGCGGTTGCTGCATAAGCGAAATCCTTTACTCTCGGAATCCCACAGCTTCATTTTAGCCCGGTCACTAGCGCCTTTTATTACAATGATCCAACGTTTGCGGGGCTCCGGATCTTGGGGAATCCTTTAGATGGCTCATTCCTTATGTCGTCCGCGTCTGTTCTGCATCCTGGGGCACAACAGGAATCTACCATATTTCCCGTTTGATTGAGTTTTCTGACAATAACAAATAGTCCAGCTGCCGGCTTCTGCATGCCAATATGGCGCTGTTTTGATTTGAACTGTTGCATGCCGGGAGAAGTGACGTCAACTCCCGGAGCTCTATACAACCCCACAGTGAAACCATATCTATATCAATTGATTCTGATGGTGTTTTCCAAAAGAAAGGCCTTTTTAAATTGCCCATATAAGTCCAAACATTCAGTGATTTCAAAATGCTCTAAAATGGAAAATTGCTGTTTCCACTGGGTCATTCCACTTTAGATCAACGGGATAAAACCCCACAGTGATACCATATCAATATCAAGTCATTCTGATCGTGCTTTCCAAAATAAAGGCCTTTTTAAACTGCCCATGTACGTCCAAACTTTCAGTGATTTCAAAATGCTCTAAAATGGAAAATATCTGTTTCCACTGGGTCATTCCACTTTAGATCAACAGTATACAACCCCACAATGATACCATATAAATATGAAGTCATTCTCATGGTGCTTTCCAAAATAAAGGCCTTTTTAATTTGCCCATATACGACCAAACTTTCAATGATTTCAAAATGCTCTAAAATGGAAAATTGCTGTTTCCACTGGGTCATTCCACTTTAGATCAACATCATACAACCCCACAGTGATACCATATCAATATGAAGTCATTCTGATGGTGCATTCCACAATAAAGGCCTTTTTAAATTGCCCATATATGACATTTGAAATCGTTAAAGGTAGGTCAATTGTGGACCAAATTAAATACAGCTTAGCCGGTTAATTGCTGTGATCATAAAACACGGAAACCGCAGCACGCAAAACTCACGAGGCAACGTTTTACGAGATCTTTACTTGTTGCTATGAGTAATAAGACAGAAAAAGCCACGCCAAAATAAGTTTAGGAAGCCCTCTAAGAATCGTAATAAAAGCATTTAAAATAAACACCATACACAGTTGAGGAAACGTTGGTTTAAGTACCTGATATGAAGCGGTTGCTGCATAAGCGAAATCCTTTACTCTCGGAATCCCACAGCTTCATTTTAGCCCGGTCACTAGCGCCTTTTATTACAATGATCCAACGTTTGCGGCGCTCCGGATCTTGGGGAATCCTGTAGATGGCTCATTCCTTATGTCGTCCGCGTCTGTTCTGCATCCTGGGGCACAACAGGAATCTACCATATTTCCCGTTTGATTGAGTTTTCTGACAATAACAAATAGTCCAGCTGCCGGCTTCTGCATGCCAATATGGCGCTGTTTTGATTTGAACTGTTGCATGCCGGGAGAAGTGACGTCAACTCCCGGAGCTCTATACAACCCCACAGTGAAACCATATCTATATCAATTGATTCTGATGGTGTTTTCCAAAAGAAAGGCCTTTTTAAATTGCCCATATAAGTCCAAACATTCAGTGATTTCAAAATGCTCTAAAATGGAAAATTGCTGTTTCCACTGGTTCATTCCACTTTAGATCAACAGTATACAACCCCACAGTGATACAATATCTATATCAAATCATTCTGATGGTGCTTTCCAAAATAAAGGCCTTTTTAAATTGCCCATATACGACCAAACTTTCAGTGATTTCAAACTGCTCTAAAATGGAAAATTGCTGTTTCCACTGGGTCATTCCACTTTATATCAACGGGATACAACCCCACAGTGATACCATATAAGTATCAAGTCATTCTGATGGTGCTTTCCAAAATAAAGGCCTTTTTAAATGGTCCACAATTGACTTACCTTTAACGATTTCAAATGTCGTATATGGGCAATTTAAAAAGGCCTTTATTTTGGAAAGCACCATCAGTGATAGCATATCAACATCAAGTAATTCTGATGTGCTTTCTAAAATAAAGGCTTTTTTAAACTGCCCATATACGACCAAACTTTCAGTGATTTCAAAATGCTCTAAAATGGAAAATTGCTGTTTCCACTGGGTCATTCCACTTTAGATAGACAGTATACAACCCCACAGTGATATCATATCAGTATCAAGTTATTCTGATGGTGCTTTCCAAAATAAAGGCCTTTTTAAATTGCCCATATATGACAAAACTTTCAGTGATTTCAAAATGCTCTAAAATGGAAAATTGCTGTTTCCACTGGGTCATTCCACTTTAGATCAACAGTATACAACTCCACAGTGATACATTATCTATATCAATTCATTCTGATGGTGATTTCCAAAATAAAGGCCTTTTTAAATTGCCCATACGCGATCAAACTTTCAGTAATTTCAAAATGCTCTAAAATGGAAAATTGCTGTTTCCACTGGGTCACTCCACTTTAGATCAACGGGATAAAACCCCACAGTGATACCATATCAATATCAAGTCATTCTGATCGTGCTTTCCAAAATAAAGGCCTTTTTAAATGGTCCACAATTGACTTACCTTTAACGATTTCAAATGTCGTATATGGGCAATTTAAAAAGGCCTTTATTTTGGAAAGCACCATCAGTGATAGCATATCAACATCAAGTAATTCTGATGTGCTTTCTAAAATAAAGGCTTTTTTAAACTGCCCATATACGACCAAACTTTCAGTGATTTCAAAATGCTCTAAAATGGAAAATTGCTGTTTCCACTGGGTCATTCCACTTTAGATAGACAGTATACAACCCCACAGTGATATCATATCAGTATCAAGTTATTCTGATGGTGCTTTCCAAAATAAAGGCCTTTTTAAATTGCCCATATATGACAAAACTTTCAGTGATTTCAAAATGCTCTAAAATGGAAAATTGCTGTTTCCACTGGGTCATTCCACTTTAGATCAACAGTATACAACTCCACAGTGATACATTATCTATATCAATTCATTCTGATGGTGATTTCCAAAATAAAGGCCTTTTTAAATTGCCCATACGCGATCAAACTTTCAGTAATTTCAAAATGCTCTAAAATGGAAAATTGCTGTTTCCACTGGGTCATTCCACTTTAGATCAACGGGATAAAACCCCACAGTGATACCATATCAATATCAAGTCATTCTGATCGTGCTTTCCAAAATAAAGGCCTTTTTAAACTGCCCATGTACGTCCAAACTTTCAGTGATTTCAAAATGCTCTAAAATGGAATATATCTGTTTCCACTGGGTCATTCCACTTTAGATCAACAGTATACAACCCCACAATGATACCATATAAATATGAAGTCATTCTGATGGTGCATTCCACAATAAAGGCCTTTTTAAATTGCCCATATATGACATTTGAAATCGTTAAAGGTAGGTCAATTGTGGACCAAATTAAATACAGCTTAGCCGGTTAATTGCTGTGATCATAAAACACGGAAACGGCAGCACGCAGAACTCACGAGGCAACGTTTTACGTGATGTTTACTTGTTGCTATGAGTAATAAGACAGAAAAAGCCACGCCAAAATAAGTTTAGGAAGCCCTCTAAGAATCGTAATAGAAGCATTTAAAATAAACACCATACACAGTTGAGGAAATGTTGGTTTAAGTGCAGGATATGAAGCGGTTGCTGCATAAGCGAAATCCTTTACTCTCGGGATCCCACAGCTTCATTTTAGCCCGGTCACTAGCGCATTTTATTACAATGATCCAACGTTTGCGGCGCTCCGGATCTTGGGGAATCCTGTAGATGGCTCATTTCTTATGTCGTCCGCGTCTGTTCTGTATCCTGGGGCACAACAGGAATCTACCATATTTCCCGTTTGATTGAGTTTTCTGACAATAATAATTTCCAAAATAAAGGCCTTTTTATATGGTCCACAATTGACCTACCTTTAACGATTTCAAATGTCGTATATGGGCAATTTAAAAAGGCCTTTATTTTGGAAGGCACCATCAGAATGACTTTATATTGATATGGTATCACTGTGCGGTTGTATGCTGTTGATCTAAAGTGGAATGACCCAGTGGAAACAGCAATTTTCCATTTTAGAGCAATTTGAAATTTTTAATGTAATTTTTAAAATTTTTTAAACGGCCCATATAAGACCAAACTTTCAGTGATTTCAAACTGCTCTAAAATTGAAAATTGCAATTTTCACTGGGTCATTCCACTTTAGATCAACAGTAAACAACCCCACAGTGATACGATATGAATATCAAGTCATTCTGATGGTGCTTTCCAAAATAAAAGCCTTTTTAAATTGCCCATATACGACCAAACTTTCATTGATTTCAAAATGCTCTAAAATTGAAAATTGCTGTTTCCACTGGGTCGTTCCACTTTAGGTCAACAGTATACAACCCCTCAGTGATACCATATCAGTATCAAGTCATTCTGATGGTGCTTTCCAAAATAAAGGCCTTTTTAAATTGCCCATATATGACAAAACTTTCAGTGATTTCAAAATGCTCTAAAATGGAAAATTGCTGTTTCCACTGGGTCATTCCACTTTAGATCAACAGTATACAACCCCACAGTGATACATTATCTATATCAATTCATTCTGATGGTGCTTTACAAAATAAAGGCCTTTTTAAATTGACCATACGCGACCAAACTTTCAGTAATTTCAAAATGCTCTAAAATGGAAAATTGCTGTTTCCACTGGGTCATTCCACTTTAGATCAACGAGATAAAATCCCACAGTGATACCATATCAATATCAAGTCATTCTGATCGTGCTTTCCAAAATAAAGGCCTTTTTAAATGGTCCACAATTGACCTACCTTTAATGATTTCAAATGTCGTATATGGGCAATTTAAAAAGGCCTTTATTTTGGAAAGCACCATCAGTGATACCATATCAGCATCAAGTAATTCTGATGTGCTTTCCAAAATAAAGGCCTTTTTAAACTGCCCATATACGTCCAAACTTTCAGTGATTTCAAAATGCTCTAAAATAGAAAATATCTGTTTCCACTGGGTGGTTCCACTTTAGATCAACAGTATACAACCCCACAGTGATACAATATCAATATCAAGTAATTCTGATGGTGCTTTCCAAAATAAAGGCCTTTTAAACTGCCCATATACAACCAAACTTTCAGTGATTTCAAAATGCTCTAAAATGGAAAATTGCTGTTTCCACTGTGTCATTCCACTTTAGATCAACAGTATACAACCCCACAGTGATACCATATCAATATAAAGTCATTCTGATGGTGCTTTCCAAAATAAAGGCCTTTTTAAACTGCCCATGTACGTCCAAACTTTCAGTGATTTCAAAATGCTCTAAAATGGAAAATATCTGTTTCCACTGGGTCATTCCACTTTAGATCAACAGTATACAACCCCACAGTGATACCATATAAATATGAAGTCATTCTGATGGTGCTTTCCAAAATAAAGGCCTTTTTAATTTGCCCATATACGACCAAACTTTCAATGATTTCAAAATGCTCTAAAATGGAAAATTGCATTTTCCACTGGGTCATTCCACTTTAGATCAACATCATACAACCCCACAGTGATACCATATCAATAAAAAGTCATTCTGATGGTGCTTTCCACAATAAAGGCCTTTTTAAATTGCCCATATACGACATTTGAAATCGTTAAAGGTATGTCAATTGTGGACCATTTAAAAAGGCCTTTATTTTGGAAAGCACCATCAGAATGACTTGATATTGATATGGTATCACTGTGGGGTTGTATACTGTTGATCTAAAGTGGAATGACCCAGTGGAAACAGCAATTTTCCATTTTAGAGCATTTTGAAAATTTTAATTTAATTAAAAAAGAAATTGAATTGCCCATACACGACCAAACTGTCAGTGATTTCAAAATGCTCTAAAATGGAAAATTGCTGTTTCCACTGGGTCATTCCACTTAAGATCAACAGTATACAACCCCACCGCGATACCATATCAATATCAAGTCATTCTGATGGTGCTTTCCAAAATAAAGGCCTTTTTAAATTGCCCATATACGACCAAACTTTTAGTGATTTCAAAATGCTCTAAAATGGAAAATTGCTGTTTCCACTGGGTCTTTCCACTTTAGATTCAATTCAATTCAAGTTTATTTATATAGTGCCAAATCACGACAAGAGTCGTCTCAAGGCACTTCACATAATAAAAATTCCAATTCAGGTCAGTTCATTAAGCCAATCAGAAATATTGTTTCCTATATAAGGAATCCAGCAAATTGCATCAAGTCACTGACTAGTGTCAGTGACTATACAGAAATCTTCATACCAAGCAAGCATAAAGCGACAGTGGAGAGGAAAACTCCCTTTTAACAGGAAGAAACCTCCAGAGAATCCTGGCTCAGTATAAGCAGCCATTTTCCATGACTCACTGGGGATCGAGAAGCCAGAGCGCGCACACGCACACACGCGCACGCACACGCGCGCACACACACACACACACACACACACACACACACACACACACACACACACACACACACACACACACACACACACACACACACACACACACACACACACACACACACACACACACACACACACACACACACACACACACACACACACACACACACACACACACACACACACACACACACACACACACACACAAGTAATGTGTGTACAGTTATATTATGATGTCTTAGTAAATATTCTATTTGGTAAAAGATAAACTTTATTGTATTTATCCTAGTGGATCTATAATTAAACGGATAAACTAGTATTAGCACATCAAAAGTCAAGGAAACCAAAAAGTTATTATCAGGAGAGAGAGAATGTTTCAGTAGTTAGCAGCAGTGTGCTAGTCGATGGCCCCCTCCATGAGGCCACCACAGCTCAGCAGAACGTCATTGTCGCTTCTTCTGTGGAGAAAAACAATTATAGAGAAAATAAAGTTAACAGCTGAAATAGCAGGAAATAATACAGTTAAAGAGCAGACTGTAGAAGAAAGCAGTAGAGTGTGAAAAGTGGTCAGTGTATCCTCCAGCAGTCTAAGCCTATAGCAGCATAACTACAGAGATAACTCTGGATAATCTATCCTATTTAGATGTAGGCATGTTGGAGGCAGGGCAAGGGAGAGCCGTCTTTACCGACTGTACACTCCACCTCCCTGTACTCCCCCACTTGTCCAGATTTAGGCTAACATCAAATTTTAACCATAGGTCCTATCAAATAAAAATGTTTTAAGCCTATTCTTAAAAGTAGACAAAGTATCTGCCTCACGGACTAAGGCTGGGAGCTGGTTCCACAGGAGAGGAGCCTGATAACTAAAAGATCTGCCTCCCATCCTAAGTTTAGATATTCTTGGAACCACCAGTAGACCTGCAGTCTGAGAGTGAAGCGCTCGGTTAGGAACATATGGAACAATCAGATTCCTAATGTATGATGGACCTTGATTATTAAGAGAAGAAGGATCTTAAAATCTTTTCTGAATTGAACAGGTAGCCAATGTAGAGAAGCTAAGACAGGAGAGATATGATCTCTCTTTTTAATTCTCATCAGAACTCTAGCTGCAGCATTTTGGACAAGCTAAAGACTTTTAACTACATTTTGTGGACTTCCTGAGAGTAATGAATTACAGTAATCCAGTCTTGATGTAATAAATGCATGAACTAGTTTTTCAGCATCACTCCTGGAAAGTATGCTTCTAATCTTAGCAATATTCCGAAGGTGGAAAAAAGAAATCCTACAAACTTGTGAAACCTGGGATTTGAATGACATGTCCTGGTCAAAGATAACACCAAGGTTCCTTGCTTTGTTCGCGGAGATTAATGTAATGCCATTAAGGTCAGACGATTGGCTAAGCAATTTCCTTTTCTGGATTTCTGGTCCAAAGATGAGAACTTCCGTCTTGTCTTGATTTAAAAGCAAAAAGTTTAGAGTCATCCAATTTTTTGTCCTCAAGACAAGCCTGTAATGTACCCAACCGATTAGGTTCATCAGGGTTAATGGATAAATATAGCTGAGTATCGTCAGCATAACAGTGGAAGTTTATCCCATGCTGTCTAATGATTTTACCAATTGGGAGCATATATATAGTAAAAAGAATTGGTCCAAGCACTGAACCCTGTGGTACTCCGCAAGTAACCCTGGAGTATGAAGACGATTTGTCATGTACATTTACAAAATGAAATCTGTTTGACAGGTAGGATTTAAACCAGCCTAACTCTGTTCCTTTGATCCCTACAACATGTTCAAGTCTTTCTAAAAGAACATTGTGATCAACTGTGTCAAAGGCAGCACTGAGATCTAACAAGACTAGAACAGACACAAGATTCTTATCTGAGGCCATGAGAATATCATTTGTAACGCTCACTAATGCAGTTTCAGTGCTGTGATACTCTCTAAAACCAGACTGAAATTCCTCAAACAGAGCATTAGTGTTTAAATGCTGACATACTTGGATGGCCACTATTTTCTCCAGGACTTTGAATAAAAATGGAAGGTTAGATATTGGTCTATAATTCATTGGGTCATCTGGATCCAGAGAAGTCTTCTTAAGTGAAGGTTTGATTACAGAAACCTTAAAATCTTGTGGTACATACCCATTTACTAAAGATATATTTATTGTATCTAGAATGGGGGCAGTAACCAAAGGAAATGCATCTTTAAATAATTTGGTTGGGAGTGGATCCAAAATGCAAGTTGAAGGTTTAGATGAAGCTAATATTTTTGATAACTCTGAAAGCTCAACTGGATCAAAACGGTTCAAGCACAGATGAGGTTCTACAGTCACCTCTGAAGTTGCCTCACTTACTGAGGAAGAAGAAATTGCATTAGGGAAAATGCTAAAGATTTTGTTTCTAATAGAATTAGATCAACTTTTTAAATGGGCCACAATTGACCTACCTTTAACGATTTCAAATGTTGTATATGGGCAATTTAAAAAGGCCTTTATTTTGGAAAGCACCATCAGAATGACTTGATATTGATATGGTATCACTGTGGGGTTGTATACTGTTAATCTAAAGTGGAATGACCCAGTGGAAACAGCAATTTTCCATTTTAGAGCATTTTGAAATCACTGAGTTTGGTCGTATATGGGCAAATTAAAAAGGACATTATTTTGGAAAGCACCATCAGAATGACTTGATATTTATATGGTACCACTGTGGGGTTGATCTAAAGTGGAGTGATCCAGTGGAAACAGCAATTTTCCATTTTAGAGCATTTTGAAATCACTGAAAGTTTGGTCGTATATGGGCAATTTAAAAAGGCCTTTATTTTGGAAAGCACCATGAGAATGAC